>NC_056739.1:274325001-274387501 GCF_019279795.1 Protopterus annectens
GTCCCATCAAGGTGGGGTCCATGATCGCTTTGTATGCCAGACAGAGGTCACCTCTGAGGACTCTGTATGAAACTGAGTAGAGGGACAGGGCTTTTAGCCTGTGTATGGTAGATGTTCGAGGCAGTGGATTCTCCTGGTGAGGAACCTCTGTGGTGTCTCCAGCTGCTGCATGTGCTTTGAGTGGTACATACCGAAAGGGGCATTGTACTCAATAATGGGCCTTAAAAAGAAAGAATACAGGGATTTTATGACCTCCTTGTCCCTGGATGAGATACCCTTACTTATGAAGTGGGCCATGTAGAAGACTTTCCATAAAATGGAAGCAACACGGTGGTCAAAAGTCAGGTTGCTATCAACCTGGGTGCCCAAACCTCTCACAACTGATTGTGTGCTTAGGACATTGTTATTAATGTGATAATTTGTGGGGATATCATTCTCCCCAAAGGGGATGATGATGCATTTTTTGGTATTCAGCTTGAGGCCATGTTTCTGGCACCAGTCATTTGTCTGGGTGAGACCCTTTTGGAGGATGTCCACATCACTAGGGAAAATGATGACTGCACCCATCTTGCAGTCATCTGCAAACTTGGTCAGCCATAGCCCACTGGTTTTGGCCTGCACCTCAGAAATTTATATTCCAAATAACAGAGGTCCAAAGACTGAGCCCTGGGGTACATCACTTGTTATGGGTTTACTGCTTGAGGTGGCTTCCCCTATTTTGACTATGTGGGTTCTATCAGTGAGCCAGTTTGCTACCCATCTGGTAACATATGGATTGACGCCTAGTTGAGAGAGTTTATCTATTATGCCTGAGTGGGGAATAGTTTCAAAGACTTTGGCCAGGTCAAGGTAGGTGGTGTGTACCATCTTTCCCTCATCCATGGCTTTGATGACTATCTCAAAGAAGTCGACCAAATTTAGTAGACATGACCTCCCCTTGACAAAGCCAAACTGTGTGGGATCAAGTGTTTGGAGGTTGCCAATGTCATTAATGAGGTCCATGATAATCCATTCCATGGTCTTGCAGATCAGGCTAGTTAGGCTGATGGGTCTATAATTTCCCAGATTGGGGAATGCTCCACCTTTGTGTAAAGGGATGACAGTGGCTGTCCTCCACTCAGCTGGGATAAAGCCAGTACTCATGCTTTGGTCGAATAGAGTGCCTAATGGTGCTGCAAGTTCCTGCTTGAGTTCACTTAGGATGCAGCCTGGGATGTTATCGGGTCTCAAGGAGGCTGTATTTTTTACCTTTGAGAGATCATTGATGACCCATTCCCTAGATATAAGAGAAAGGCTGCAGATTCTGGGGATGTCCTGATTTACTGATGAGGGGAGGAGAGAGGGGTAAAGTTTTCACTGAATCTGTCAGCCACCAAGTTTGTTATATCTACACCATTTGTATATGTGGTGCCCTTGACCACCAGTTCTGAACAGATCTGGGTGCTTTCTTTGAGGTTGCGGACATATGTGAAGAAGGCCTTATGATTGTCTCTAGTAAATGTCGCCAGTTTGGACTTGAAGTTTGCTTTGGAGGATTTCACTAGTGCTCTTATTTGCTTGTTCAGGCTAAGGAGACATTGCTTCCAATTGGGCACCTGCTCCTTCCTGGTCTTGGACAGCAAATTTTTCCTTTTGTTATAGAGTTTATTTATTGCAGATGTCCACCAGACAGGTTTACTCTTCCTTTTAGTCCTGTCGGGTATTCCTGATTTCATGCATCTATATAAATACTCATATAGTGCAGGCCAAGGAAATTCCTTTTAGCCTGCCTCTCTTTCTTGTGGATTCCAAGTGAGAACTTGTCTTGTTGTGCTGGATGTTGGCTTTCTTATGGTGCGCCTGATCCATCGCCACCATTTCTTGAGAATCTCCACTTCTACAGGGCTTTGCTGTGATCGACTCCATTTCTGACCAATGGATGAGGAAGATCTTCCTCGGACATGTGTTGACAAATGTCTGTATGATTTTTGTTGTGGTAGCTCTGGTTCTCCAGGTTTCAACTCCATAGACCAGGAGTGACTTCACCATGGTGTTAAAAAATCCTGGTCTTGATCTGTGTTGAGGGCTTAGCAGATCTCCAGACCTTCTGCAGCTGTTGGAAAGCTGCTCTTGCTTTTCCAACCCAATTTCTAACATCTATATCCATTCCTCCAAGCCTGTTAGCTATACTGCTCAGATACAAAAATCTATCCACTTCATCTAGTGCCTTGCCCTCTAGAGTAATTGGAGATGTGTTTTTGTTATTAACTTTTAATACTTTGCTCTTTTCTCTATGAATGTTGAGGCCTAATCGACCAGAATTCTCTGCCACAGTCCTTGTCTTTTCCTGCATCTGTTGATAGGTTTGGGACAAGAGGGCCAGATCATCATCGAAATCATGATAATCTAGTTGAGTCCAGGGTGTCCACTGGATGCCATTTCATTTCTGGGCAGTGGACATCTTCATTATCTAGTCCAGTAAAGGCGACAACAGGCATCCTTGCTTCACTCCTGTTTGCACCTTAAAGGTGTCTGTAAGCTGTCTGCCATGAATAACCCTGCATTTCATCCCCTTGTATGAGTTCCTAATTATGTTAGTAAGCTTCTTAGAGTCTGTCTGTCTACCCTGTCAAAGGCCTTCTCATAGTCGATAAAGTTCTCATAGAGGGGTGAGTTCCACTCCAGTGACTGCTCTAGGATGATGCACAGAGTTTCACTTTGGTCTGTGCAGGGTCTGTCCTTGTAAAAAACGGCTTGCTGGTCTCAGAGCTGGGGATCTGTCCTTGTGAAAAACGGCTTGCTGGTCTCAGAGCTGGGGATCAACAGCATCTCTCATTCTGTTCAAGAGGACTCGATTGAAAACCTTTCCTGGTATGGACAACAATACTATACCCCTATAGTTGGAACTCAAACTGAGCTCACCTTTTTTGGGAAGTTTAATGAGGTAACCCTCCTTCCAGTCTGTTGGAACTTGTTATTCTTTGCAAATTTTACAGAAAAGGGGATGTAGCATCTCTACACTGGTCTCTGTGTCAGTTTTGACTGCCTCTACTGGGATACTGTCCAGACCATTTTTCTGCTGATTTATGGCTGTGTGCATTTCCTCTTTCGTGGGCTCACTGAAATCAATCGTTAGGTCCTGATCTGCTGGTACTATCTCAGGCAGGTTTACTGCTGTTGACCTATTTAGTAACTTTTCAGAATACTCCCTCCATCTGTTCTTTTGCTTTTCCTCATCTGATATTTTCCTCTCTTCTTTATCTTTTACAGGTCTTTCTGGTGTGCTGTACCTTCTGGAGAGCTTCTCTATGGTATTATAGAGATCCTTCATGTTTCCCTTATGGGCTGCTTCCTCAGCGTCTGATGTCAGTAACTCTATGTACTGTCTCTTGTCTGTTTTGATACACTTCTTTACTGCTCTTTATGCAACTAAATATTTCTCTTGTGCTTTGTCCTTTCTTGCTGTCGTGCGGCTATTGTTGACTTCTGCCTTCTTCAACTTTCTATCTTCTATCTTCTTCATTCTGTGATGAGATCCACTCCTTGTGGATATATTTTTATGTCCCAGTGTTTCTTGACATGTTGATGTGGTTGCTGTCTTCACACCTCGCCACTTTTCATCTGTAGACTCTTCCTCCAGTAACTCCTGCAAAACTTGGAATTTATTAGAGAGTGTGATCTTAAACTCATTTTGCTTTATTGTGTCTTTTAAGAGGCTGAACTTATAACATTGTCTTTTGTTGATCTCTTCTGTCCAGTTCCTTTTCAGTTTAAGCTTAAAGTGGGCACTCAAAAGATGGTGGTTGGAAGCAATATCTCACCTCTTTTCACATGCACATCCTGAAGACACCTCCGGAACATCTTCCTGATACATATGTGATCAATCAGCTTCTCCAAGTGATCTGGTGGTATGCAAGTTACTTTGTGTATCCTTCTATGGTAGAAGAGACTCTCACCTAAGAGACTCCCACCTATGACCAAGCTTCCTGCTGCACACATGTCAGCCAGACACTCCCCATTGTTGTTCATCTCAGCTAGGGCCTGTTTACACATGACATCCTCATAGTCTCAGTTGTCACTGCTAATCTTGGCATTAAAATCTCCCATGACTATCACAGTGTTCCGTCATCGGCATTTATGTACAATGCTTTGGATGTCTTTTGTAGAATTCCTCCTTAATCCCCTCATCACTATATATTTATATATATTTATATACAGGTATACCCACTTTAGCTGACTACCCCATATCTTTACCTCCATAATGTAGACAGCAAGAAGTCAGCAGTCCAAACTTCAACAGCTTACCACACATGCCCAGAGAAAGAACATCGGTGCATTCAATTTTCAAACAACAACAAAAAAAAAAAACAATCATTGTTTTTTGCAGGGGAACAAGCCCCCTACCTCTGCCCCCACACCCCTTGCTAATTATATATACTAACTCCAAGATCACACAATCCCTGGGGATTGTCGACCCAATGTGGTCAATTAAACAAATGTCAACAAACCTGCATTTAGACCAAATGCAGGGCACCTATATATGGGTCTACTGAAAATGAGCAAAAATCGAAATGTTAATGTTTATAATTTTGACTATGTAAATGCTGACATGCTACTATGCATGTACTGAGCAAAAACCATGGAGCATGCAAAATAAAAAATAAAAAAACAGAAAAAAATTTGTTTTATTTCTGGGGGACAAGTCCCCCATACCTCTGCTAATTATACATACAAACTCAGAGATCACACAATATTGGGGAAAAGGCATAGTTTCTAACCCCAAAAACTGTTTGATATCAAACACCTCTCAACCATCTGCTTAGCTGATTAAATTTTGTCTAGTAAACAGATGTTGATGAAACCGAAGTTCAAAAATTCATGGTTTCCATAAATATATATATATATATATATATATATATATATATATATATATATATATATATATATATGTTTACTATCAAAAGTGCGAACGGCACTCCGTCCACTGTCATATACTCGAACATGGAAGGTGTGTCGTAATGTCGAAGGCAGAATAATCAATCTAGGAATGGTTTAACATGGGTCGAGGTAGGTGTTCAGTATTATTCCAAACTACAAACATCTCCCCTACCTCGACCCATGTTAAAACCATTCCTAGATTGATTATTTTGTCTTCAACATTACCGATTACGACCTTCCATGTTCGAGTATATGCCAGTCGACGTAGTGCCGCTCAGACTGATAGTAAACCTATATATATATATATATATATATATATATATATATATATATTATCCACACACATATATATATATGTATATATATATATATATATATATATATATATATATATATATATATATATATATATATATATATATATATATATGGAAACACTCCATATTATTGAATGTTCATAATCTTGAATGTGTTTAACTCCAGCAGAAGTGATCAAAGACAAATAACCACAAATTGTTTGGCCTTAAAAACAGCTGGAGAACTTGCACTGCTGCAGAAATAACTTTATTTAAGGCCAAGTAATCTGTGGTCATTTGTTTTCTTACTTGGATCTTTATGTAGAAGTGATTGAAAGTCATTTGGTCACTTTTGCCGGTGTTAAGTCCATGCAAGATTGTGCACAGTGGGATCAGGGAATTTGCAGTCACTTAGCTAGTATATATAATTAACAGTGTTCCAGAGGTTTGCTGCCTGCAAAAAAAAACAAGTGATTATTTTTCAGTCTTTTGACTTTCCATCTTTTGGGATGGATTGTTATCCTTTTTGTTTTGCGTACTTTGATGTTTAGAAGTACATCCTATACACACACACACACACACACACACACACACACACACACACATATATATATATATATATATATATATATATATTTTGTAAAAAAAAAAAAAAAAAAAAACTACACACGTATCAACAATAAAAGCATAAATATTATAAATTATATACAGGTATCACAACAAGAGACAATTTCAACTCCATGGAAATATAATTACCTTGTTAAAAGACAATTGGCATATTTCATACTGAGCCAAAGCCCTTATTGGAGTCCTTTTCTTGTAGTAATTTCAATCATTATCAACCACACCTGAATCAGTCTTTTCCCTGCTGATCTTAACACCTTTATCTTTTCATATATTACAACATCCATCACCCTTTTCCCTCTTCCTCAGTTAATATCCTCATCATATCTCACAGTTCAAAATAAACCAGTGTTATTCCAGAATGTTCTGCTTCTCCTCTGCCATCCCATGACTTACCTTTCTCACCCACTAATGATATTTCTCCTTCATGTAGCTTCCCCGCCCTTCACTTTTTAACCCTTCACTCCTTCTATTTCTCACCTAACCTACCATGAACTGCTATGCACGTTGCTTGCACGTACTGCATAATTAAGTCCCACTCTCTATACCAAAGATGGTAAACAGCTTTAAAATCCTCCACCTCTTTTCCACAAATTTCCAGCCATGACTTCTTACTCCCCTTACCTAATTTCCTGACAACTTGATGAAACCATCACATATAAAGATTCTG
The DNA here is from genome assembly GCF_019279795.1 of Protopterus annectens. Lineage (NCBI taxonomy): Eukaryota > Metazoa > Chordata > Ceratodontiformes > Protopteridae > Protopterus > Protopterus annectens. The sequence goes on from NC_056739.1 coordinate 274,331,509, forward strand.
TGCCTCTGGCGTACCACACTTCCAACAGACAGCCTTCCAGTCTACCCTCTCTCGATTTTCAAATATCTTTTGGCCCTTACTATTTTTGTAAAAATTTAAACTGACCAGACAATCTTCAACCTACAAGCCAGTACTCAGTCTGAAAAAAGAGCATCATTCTGTCAGACTTGCAAACTGTCAGAAAAGTCTCTACAAACTGTTTTCTGTTTGCCATCTCCCTGTACTCCAGTTCTCTCTGTATAGCCCCTATTCAGCTATTTTTAGTCTGAAACCTATCCTGTTTGCACACCTTTTCAAATGTTTCATATCAGTCATTCCCCTTTCCTCTTCAGTAATCTTGTCTGTTCAGAATTCAGTGGTAAAATTGATTAAGTTTTAGGAGTTCTGTCACCCAAAATGGTATACTTGTCTTTCTGACAATGTTTCCAATGGCCATTTATGTGACAGCACATTGTATCTAACCTCGCCTCCTCCCCTTATATTACAAGTATTGTGACTGGGTCAAAAATCATAACTAAATCAAAATCCTTTTATGTATTCTTGAAATAGATTTACCATCCTGGTTATAAATAAGCAAGAGGAATATTTCACTTTGTTTTACATGTTTACAGATATAATTTGGTGTGGAGGTACTAGAGGGTTAAACGGACATTACTTTTCCTGGATTTTGTTTGCCTTTTATGATATTTTACCAGTCATACACTCTTTATTCTGTTTGATTTATATAGAATTTGATGTACTATTTAATGGGGAAGAACATGCTTCAACAATGCCTTGATTCACTGTCAAGCATTATTCTGTGATACCCAACTGGAGGTCAGCATCAATACAGCATAACATGTTGTGCTTTTTTAAGAATGTAACACACAGCATTACTGCATGAGCCTCACATCCAAGTCATATTGAGATAAAATTTCTACTCAGGTAAGCAGTTTTTTTGCAAGCACGGCTAAGCAGTTGTGTTCAGATGCATTGTATTTGGTTGTATCATACTGGAAACAAAGTACCATAAGTGTCTGCAATATATTCTGTTTCAAACACTAACTTTGACATAGTCTGAAGTATAACTCTGCTGCTGGCATGTACTGAGGTGTTATAACCAGTTGTTTAATACTGTAACTATTCTCAGAGATGATATTGATGTAAAATAACCTCACAACATTTTAATTAGTCTTAGTCATTTAGCTGATGACTATAGTCCCACCTCGCTTCGAAGTCACCAGTAAACCACTGCTTGCTTTATAATTTTACCTTCTGCATTTGCCTTCTTAGTGTCCATTATACACATTTGTTGGTTATCATTGCTTGAGTTTACTGCCTTGTGTGGTGTCCACAACTCTGTTATTCTTTAAATGACTACAGCTCAGCACATTTGTTACAACAACATTATTGTGGAATTCCTGTCCACTGCATTGTAATAGTTGTATATGACTTCTCTAATACTCTTGTTGTATTTCCTGGAGTCTTCAGCCCCAGAACTGTCATGTAAGATGTCTTGCCCTATATAAATGCCTTCTGGTATATTCTGTGCTTGTAGCCCCGCCATTCCATTGTAAATACTTAACAATGGTAGATGAATTGGAAACCAGCAATGTCATTTGATATTCATCTGCTGAACAAATATTTTAATATCAAAAGCACCATCAGGTAACTGACAGAGTGATATTAGATAAGGCTATTTTATTGATTTTAATTGCTATCAAATTGCATTTCTCCCCTGTCATATAGGTGTACTTTGTGGCTCATACGAAACCATGCAACAGCTTATAAGGCAGTCAGTTCCAGCACTGAGTAATTTTAATCTTATGTGCTCAGTGCGACAGAAAGGTGTGCTGTTTGGCATTGTTATCATCTTCTGTAGTATGTGCACTGAATGAAAAGTTGCTGACAAGCACAGTGCAGGTTTCACCTTTGTGTTCATCACTGTGGTGTGATGTCTGGTTTCCAGGATATTAAAGCTATGACCTGCTATCAAACTTCATTCTGTAGTCCTGCATTTCATTACCAAATTTCCATACTGTGTGACTGAACAAATCATTTGTACAAACAGTTTTACTGTGATGTTTTGAAGAGAGGCACTTCTGCCTCATTCATTTATCTAGTTAACATAATAAAAATAAATAAATAAAAATCTGCATTACTTTTTTCTCAGCATGACAGTGGGAAATTATAATATATGTAAGACACAACACAAATAGCATAAATCTTCTCTACTGCAAGTTTTTCCAACCTCTTCATATTCTTTACAAATAAGTGTAAAAATATAGAGCTGTGACAGTATGTCAGTGGCCTTTCTGTCCATATATGGAGAGATATTATGTTCCAACTACAATTCATACCACAGAGACAGATAAGTCTAAATTTAGGTCTTTCTTCAGACTGATACAACAGTGCCTTCACTACATTGTACATCTTTCTGTGTAGTACATATATTTTGAATGAAGCATTCCTAATCTTTGCCTGTAGTTTCTCAAAAGTGCAAATTATGATGATCAGAGAAAAAAAATATCCAAATTACTGAAGACATGTTGCTGTATAACTAATTAAACAAAAGAGTTGACAACTGCAGCTGAGATTTGACTGACTACTAGTCTTCCAGAAGATGAGAAACAATTTGGAACACTACAGAGCATTTTAACAAGGACTTTGTTCTTAAAAAATAGAGATAAATATCTACCAGAGTTAATTCACTGCTGAGTTCTCTCAACTGGACTGCTGTTATTCATAGCATAAAACCATATGCAGCTTGATAGAATGTAAAACCATACTTTGTGAGATGTGTGCTCATTCTTACATAAGTGAAATAATTTAATGAAGTGTGCCAAGTGTAGCTAATGATAGTCTGATTTTCAAAATCATTTGCTAATTAATTTTCACTTCCTAGAATATTTTTTCTGTACCTTATTGCTTCCTCTGGGTTAAGATCTTCTTATTAAGAAACAACTCCCTGTTTTTATGTGCACTGCATAGTAGAACCCCACTGCTGATAACGGAGGATGGCATACATAACTGTGTTGAGAAGCTGTCCTGATTAAGTTCCTTGCATTGCCTACAGCTCATCGTGGGGCAATTCTAATCAAGTCATTTTATTAACTGCCCCCTACAGCCTCTCCTATAGATCTGAGGCAGCAGCTGTGGTGTGCTACTCTTGAAACAGTATGACAGATCACTTGTTCATATGTTGCCTTGTGATATTCAGAAAAGTGGATGGGAAAAAATGATACATCATGCAAGTAACAATTGATATAGAGACTATCCAGAATATATTAAATAAGGTTCATTATTGTTCTGAATAATCTTTGTGCAGGTGAATATAAATATGTTACATTTTGCAGTAACAAGGTTTAGTGTATGCAGTGATGAAATTATTCATTTTCAGAATTGTTAGATATTAAACTGGTAACAAGTCGTACACCTACAGACCTCTTTGCATGTAAATGATAGAAGAAAATCCAATTTATATTTTCTTAGCACGTGGCCCATTGACTGCACTGGCTTCCCTCCTTGTTGATTCACCTGTTAATCCTGTGTAGTCCCTTTTATTGCCATGCATCACTCTGCCTCTGTGTCTCTAGCCTTGAGGAATGTCACTGCTACTGATCCCGCTACTTCCTCAAAAAGACAATTTCAAAGGTGCATGCACTGGTAGTGTAGAGAGATGAAACCCTGACTACAGCCCAGATTACCCGAGTTCATCCTGATGGGGAGGAGGATGTACACATTGGAATACACATTCATGATTCATCACTATCACTAGTAGCATCCAGGGAGGCATGGAGCATGTTGTTAAACCCTAACTACAGCCCAAATTACCCAAGTTCATCCTGCAGGGGAGGAGAATGTACATACTGGAATGCACATTCATGGTTCATCATTGGTAGCAGCCAGGGAGGCATGGAGTGTGTTGCTCACAGGGTTAGAGATAAAGCTGAATTGTGTGAGCAGGCCCAGATGATATGCCAATGAAGAGCTTTTGGACTCCTTTTCCTGGGACAGTATGGCTTCATGCAGGGGACAAGCCCTTAGAAGAAAACATATCCATTCTACAGTATGATGGGCCCATGCAGACCCCAACCATGGCCAGAGTCAGTCCAACTGATGGATGAGGAAGGCACTTAGTTTATAATGTTGCACATTGTTTATATATCTCACACTGAAAAGATTTCCTTCTTTCCCATCTTACCAAAATATATTCCTCCAAGAAATGCTCTGACCATATATTTATTTAGCACTTTCTTCCTATCAAAACAGACTCCATCAGAATAATGAATAAATAGAAAAAACATATTTAAATAATCAATTAATATCACATGACTTCAACTGTTAACTATATAGATAAATAATTAAAATGTTTAAAACAATTACATTTTCCATCATTAATAACACATTCTACTAAAGTTGGTGTATATTTTTGTAACCATTTTGTATATGCTGCAGTTTAAATGTTTGTTAGTACATTCCCCAAGGCTCCACTCTGCCTTACCTATATAAAATGCTGTGTATGATAGTCTAGTTGCTAAAAATACAATCCCTTTACTTGCACAGTTGTTATATGTAGGACTCTGTGGTAATTCTCTTTTTAATACCACCCTGGCAATTTATATTAACATAAGAACAACAGTTACAGCTACCAGCTACCACACTTTTTAGTTGTACTAGCTAATTATGAGTCCCTATTTCCTTTCAAATTTTCTTCTTTGAAACATATTCTTAATGTTCCTTGCTCGTTTATGTGTATACTTGGGGAATTTTCCTAAGGCATCACACACAGTATTAAACTGAGACACTCTCTTCCAATTCTTCCTAATAATATTTTTGATCTTCAAACCATTTTATGACCGTTAGAATAAAGGACTTTTCAAAACTTTTTTTGATGGTTCTGATAAGCATTCCTCCACTGGCATGCATAATATAGGTTTAAATCTATCCTGCCATCATGCATTTCTTTGGATGATAGGAGGTTACTAGGCTACAAGCTTAGCCAAGAGTTTATTCCCAAAAAGAAACCTCAGTCAGCAGCTGTCACCCCTGTCAATGAGAGACACAGGTAGAACCCCTAGAACAAATTTGTGGTTTCCCATCCACTCATCAAGGTTCCGCTTGAAGAGAGTTAGTGTTTGACATGTATGGGAAGTCTATTCCAGAGATGGGGCAGCCTCTGGGAGACAAACCTGTCTCTCCAGCAGGTTTTGTTGATGTCACATATTAGATTCAGCCCTTTTGAGTGGGTAATACATGAGGAGTTAGACTTATGGATATGGAGCAACTCTAGTAGAGCAGGGTCCAAGATTGTCTTCTAGGCAAGACACAGATCACATCTGAGCAATCTGTATGATACCAAGTAGAGTCATAGTGATTTGAGGCTATCCGCATAAGACAGGTGTTCTCTTTGTGAGGTATTTCCTTTCCAGTTGGTACAGATATTCGGAGAGGTACATACCAACAGGACATGAAACTCGATTATTGGTCTAATGTGAGAGGAGTATAGAGAGGTAATAACCTTCTTTTTTCTGGATGCAATCCCTTTACTTATGAGATGAACCAAGTAAAAGACCTTTCTGACCAGTGCCGCTACATGATAGTCGAATGTGAGATTGTTATCAACCTGAGTACTGAGGCATCTCACCACAATTGTGTGTTTAGGGGGTTGCCATTAATGTGCTAATCAATGAATGGTATGACAATACATTTTTTTGCATTCAGCTTGAGGCCATGACTTTAGCACCAGTCATTAGTTGCTATGAGACCCTCTTACAGTATGTTAACATCCTTTGGATAGTCAATGACAGCACCCGATTTACAATTGTCCGCAAACTTGGTCAGCCACAGGCATTTTGTCTTTGTCTGGACCTCTGAGAAGTAGATGCCAAACAGTAGTGGTCCCAGGATAGATACCTGGGGGAACCCCAATAGTGACAGGTCTGCTATTGGAGATGGATGCACCTATTTGACCTTGTGGGTCCTGTTGGTGAGCCAGGTGGCCACCCATCTGATGAAACAGGGATTTACGACAAGTTGTGTTAGCTTTTTGATGATGCCTTAGTGGTGGATTGTGTCAAATGCCTTGACCAAGTCAAGGTAAGCTGTATGTACTGACTTTCCCTCATCCAGGGCCTTGGTGACAGTCTCAAAGAAGTCAACCAGATTCAACAGACAAGATCTGCCCTTGACGAATCCGAACTGGGTGGGGTCAAGTGCTTGGAGAGTGCCTATGTCCTTGTTTATGAGATCCATAATAATATGCTCTGTGGCTTTACAGATCAGACTTGTCAAGATAATGGGTTGACAGTTTCCAGGGTCAGTAGTGGTACCGCCTTTGTGCAAGGGGATGACAATGGTGGTTCTCCACTCTGCTGGAATGAAGCTGGAATGAAGCCTGTACTTAGGCTGTGGTTGAATAAGGTGCTCAATGCTGAAGCCAGTTCTTGCTGGAGATGGTGCAGAATACAGCCCATGGAAGCTGTGTTCTTTGCCTTGGATAGGGCCTTTAACACTTGACCTATGGAGACGTGAGGTGCGGGACAAGTATCAGGGATGTCGAAAGGGACATGGGGACAAGAGGTGAAGTTTGAGCTAACCCTATCTACTAGCAGGTTGGCGGAGTCAACAGGATCAATGTAAGTGATACTGTTAATTACTAATTCGGAACAAACCTGGGCTTTGTCATGGAGGTTCCTGGTGTACCTGAAGAAGGCTTTGTGGTTTCCCTTTGTTTCAGAGGCTAGCTTCAATTCATAATTGGCTTTGGAGTTTTTCACTAGTGATCTAATGTGCTTGTTGAGGCTAAGGAGGGGGGTTTTCCAATTTGGAATTTGTTCCTTTTTACCCTTGAACAACAGTTTCTTCCTTTTGTTGTAAAGCCTGTTGATAGAGGATGTCAAGCAAACAGGTTTTTGCTTCCTTGAGGAGCAGGTTGTCAAACAACTAAATTTGCATAAACAGGAGTGAATGTTGCATTCATGGCTACTCCTGTTTTTTGCCGATAGTATTCAACCTTCAAAATACACATAATTGTGGAATATGATGAGTTCTGTAACTTATTGCAATCCTACAAAGGGGACCATCATTTCAGGAATTCATTTGGACCCTATTACATGTGGTATCAGTAAAAATAAATCTACAGCATCGATAGTTACCAAAGTCACATCAGAGGTAATATTAACAGATTTTAACAACTTAAAGATCATGTCATGAATCTTTAATAGTGCGCCTCCCATTTGTTAGATATCTTATAAATTTAAAATCCACCAACATAGCCAGGGGTTCTCTTTTGTTACCACTTACCACCACCACTGATTTTAATGGTGGACTCTCTAGACGTTTCTGCCTTTTGGAATTCCAAATATAGCTGGTATAAGAGGGCTCTTATTTGAGGTACTTATACAGGACCAGATCTATGTTACCTTGACTTAATGAATCCACAATATACAAGTCATTTTTTATATGCAACCATTATTTCATTTTTAGAAATACAACAATATTTTTCCACTTAATTTAATAAATCTAGCATCTCTCCCACATAATCCATGGGATCCATTAATACCATTCCTCCTGTCTTATCTGATTTCAATAATCGCAAAAAAAATCTTATCTAACATTGCATTCAAAAGCTTCCATTCTTCTCCTGTTAAATTACAAAAAATTATACTTAGGACAATTCTCAAATAATGCTGTAATGACAAGCATAATATTAATCACTACATAACTGCATTTTTTGCACAAATTTTCCATTCTTTGTATCATTTTCTGCTAGTTTCTCTACATGATGATGAAATGTAACTTGAAATGCACCAACACAACAAATTACAAATCATTGATTTATGAAGCCCACACAGGGTTTTCTGTTCATTTAATGGACTAGCAAGAAATTCTTTCATCCTGTGTTTGCATGCTAGAGGGTATTTATTGTGTACAGGTGATTGAGTAACCATGGAGCCAGCCAGCCAGTACTTAAGGCAAAAGTCTTGCTTGTGGAGGATAATGTGTCACTTAGATCTTCACAAAACATACAATCTGATGGTTTGTGAGAAATTGCCTGTTTTAGTATATGTGTTTAACGAGTTAATTCCTCAAAGAATTGGAATTTAGGACTTTATATGGGAAACTTCTCTGCCATATAGCCACACTGCTTATAAACTGTCTTCTACTTTCCCTTGAAATATATTACTGTTACATGTTTAGAAAGAAACCATCAATCAAATTATGATTTAGTAGTTATCCTGTATTGTAGCAGCTTGTTTGCCTCTTAACTATATTCATAACAGATTACAATTGCCAGAATTTATTATGAATGAAAACACAGTAGGCTCAAAATTTAACAATTGCTGTACGGATCCATGGCCAGTAGCATTTATAGTTTTCTGTGATAAATGAAAACCTTATTTTCAAAGAAATGTCAGCTACCACTGATAATAGTGTTATCTTTACTTTGTGTATTGTTTTTTTTCCAAGCAGAATAACAAATGCCACAATGCAGAAGACACAGGCCATTTCTAAAACAGTACAGTAAAACCCAAATCACTCACCAGATAAATAACAATGGCAACAACTGAATATATAGCATTTTATCTTCTCTCTAGCATTTTAATAGACAAATTATTTCATTATATAATATAATAAAGCTCTTATTTACCAGCTTTGAAGCGTATCTATACTTACATGGAAAATGTTCAATATAGTCAACATAAACTAAGGCTGTGGAAACAATTATCAATACCTCCAGCTTTATTTTATACTAGTTGAAGTAATTCTATAACCCTGTGATAAAAATTAATAAAACAAAAGGCATACTTGTAGAAAATCAACTTATTAAGTGTCATTATTGCCGATGATTTAACTGCTGCAGACTCAGATATTAATATTTCACTAATGTATTTTAGAATAATGGCAGAACCACAGCACTTAGTCTTAGAATAAACTCTGAGGAATTGTAAATCTTATTGAAATGCATTCTTATCAAAGGAATGTAACAATAACTTCGAAATCTCATCACTTAGATTCATAGATTGTTACTAGGCTAAAGAACCGAAGGGAGCCTTTCTAAGCCTAGCCAAGTTTCCCAAAAGAATAATGACATCCTGTATCCAAATCGGACATTGAGGGCCAGGTAATTATAAGCTACTTCTGTCCATAAGGGACATGGGTACCAGGCCCTGTGTAAATTTCCTGTTTCCCTTCTACTGGTCTAGATTGTGCTTAAACTGGGTAACAGATAAACTCAGCTTCACATGGATGGGAAGCATATTGCATAGGAAGGTTAGTCTCTGGGACACAAATCTGACTCTTTAGCATGTTCCATTTACATCACAGATAAAATTCAGGTCCCTAGACCTTGTATTTCTAGTTTTGTTTGATTTACAAATATGTAGGATATTCGCAAGTGTGGGGTTTGAGGATGCCTTGTAAGCCAGGCATAGATCATCCCTCACAGCAACCTATAGAAGACTGAGTAAAGGAAAAGAGCTTTAAGGTGCTCTGTGTAAAGCAGGTTTGTTATGCCTTGTATCCATTTTGTAAGGAATCTCTGAGGTCACTCTAATTGCTGCGTATGTCTGGTCAGGTACCAAAAGGAGCATTGTACTATATGATTGCTCCAATAAGGGCAGCATACAGAGGCATAATGACCTCTTTGGACCTAGATGTCACACCCTTACTTATAAGTTGCACAACATAAAAGGATTTTCTCACTACTGTGGCCACATAGTGGTCAATGGTAAGGCTACTGTCTACATGAGTACTGGGATCCCTGATCACTGGTTCGACTCTTAGCTGCATATTATCAACATAGTAATTAACCAGGATGGTTGACTTCTCAGATGTATAATTATGCATTTCTTAGCACTGGGTTTAAGATGATGGCTTTGGCACTATTTGTTAGTCAGAGACTGGCCTTCTTGAAGAATACTAGTATCTGCAGGAGAGTTGAGGATAACCACCAGCTTGCAATCATCTGCAGACTTAGTCTGCCATACACCTTCAGCATTTGTTTCCATTTCAGAATAATAGGTGTTGAAAAGGAGCTAGTCTGGTGCTGAGCCCTGGTAGACTCTGCTAGGGACTGGCCTCTTAGTGGAGGTGGCCTCACCTATTTTGAACTCCTGGGTCCTATCAATGAGCCAGTTGACTATCCAGTGTGTGTGATAAAAGGGTTTATACCTAATTTAATGAACGTATCTATAATGCCTGAGTGTGGTAAGCTTTGTGTACAGTCTTGCCCTCATTCATTGCTTTGGTGACCCCTCAAAGAAGTACACTAGATTTAATAGGCATGACCTTCCTTTAACAATATTGAGCTGTGATAGATGTAGTGTTTGCAGGTTACCTATGTCCTCATTTATCATGTCCATAATGATTCTTTCCATGGGCTTACATATGAGGCTGGTCAGACTTATGGGCCTGTAGTTACCAGGCTCAGTGGTTGGACCTCCTTTTTGCAGAGGAATGACTGTGGCCATCTTCCATTCCATGGGCACAAATCCTGACTTTAAGCTCCAGTTGAAAAGTGATTCAAGTGTACCAGAGAGGGATTATATTTTCTGCTGTTTAGTAAGCATCCCAAGAGGTTATTGGGTCCCATTGATGCAGTGTCTTTGGCCTTGGAAAGTGCATTAATGATCTGATCTCTAGTAAGGGTTGGGGGAATTGTAATATGTGGTATTTCCTTTGGACTATCAGGTGGGTTGGGAGGTGGATTTGAGCTAAACCTGTCAGCCAAAAGGTTGGCAGTGGCCTCCAGTTCAGTGTGGGTGATGCCATTCACAATAAGTCCTGTGCATTGTTGCATATTTCCCTTGAGGTTACAGACATAGCTGTAGAAAGCTTTGTAGTTGTCCTTTGCCTAAGAAGCTATTTTTATTTCAAATTTTACTTTTGAAGTATGAATTAACCCTCTTAACTTGCTATTTAGATTGGTGGTTAGGGGGATTTTAGTATGTTGGCTTTGCTCCTCCTACGCTTTCCCAAGCTTTTGCTTTCTTTTGTTGTATAACTGATTGATATTGTGATCCCTCCAGAGTGGCTTTTCTTTTGAGTTTGTCTTATTCTTAATACAAGGGGGCACAGCTTGCTCAATATAGCTATAAATATGGCTGTATGTGGATTTTGTAAAAGGCTCAGCATATGCTATGGTGTTTATTGGGTTTGGGGGTGCTTGGAATTTAGCCCAAGTGTCACTTAATGGAGAGAGTTTAGTCTTGGAATAGTTCATAAAGGTTTTTGGTTTTGTTGGGACCCCAGATTTAATTTTTATTTCACACAATGCTGCCTAATGGTCAGATCTGAAGAGCTAGGACATTGCTTGGCTTCCCCATGTTTGTGAGTGCAAGGTCAAAGATGCTTGCATCCCTGCTAGGTGAATGGACCAAATGTTCCAGAATGTTGGTATTAATGAAGTTTAGAAATCACTGGGCTTGTGCATTAGAAGTGGTATAGGATGCCCAATCTATAGAGGGGTAGTTGAGATCCCCCATGAATATTGTATTGGGTTGAATGCTGAGGGACTCTAGTACACTGAGAAAGGTAGCATGGGTCTCCTGGGACATGGAGTAGGACCTAAAGGTTGTTAGGATGTGGTATGGGACCATGTTTATGGTGAGTTGCACATGCATGAGCTCCAGTGGGTCATACACTTTAGTCTGGATGTAAGATTGGCTTTTATATAGACTGAGACTCTTCCACCTTTAGTTCCCTCCTGTGAAGTAGCTGGTCTAAAGGTGTGAAAGGCGTTAAATGCTTGCACTGCCAGGGTACTCTCTGTGACTTTAAACATGTCTCCATTACTACACAGATGTCTACACTCGCCAGGGAGAGGAAGGCTTGCAGGGAGTGGAGTTTCTTGTTAAGACTTCTAGCATAGAGCAGTACCACCTTCAAATATTCCTTCACAGGTTCAGTTAAGTTGGGAGATTTATCAGTTCAGCATTGCCTAAAAGATCCCCTATCTGGGTGGTAAAGGTCTTTGCCAATATCTGAAAGCCTAGAGGGGATAAGTGCAGACCATCCCTGTCAAAGTGTGTGGCCTTTCAACTATTTCCTGCCAGGTTATCAATATTGAACCCCATTGGAATGACAGCAGAAACTAAGCCAACTGTTAAAACCAATAATTTTCTGTTAGTATTGCAACATCATCCTATAAGAAGGTAGCATGCTGCTCAGTACTAGGCTGATATCTACCTGAAATACAATCAGTGAACTCAATCATGTCTCACTTCACATACTCAAGAGAGGTACGTCTCAGGTCCTTAACACTCACATGGACTATGAGAGTCATCTGGTACCTGTGGTTCAAAGACCTGAATGCCTGTGTGACTTGATGGATCCTAACCATGGAAAGGCAGTTAACCATGACTCTCTCCTTACTCAGTCTGGTGAGGGGGACATCGGTGTGCCTCACTATAGAATCACCAATGACCAGGAAATTAGGCTGTGCGCTGGTTTGCCTTAAGGGCTTAGCAATAGAGACATTAGATACAGTGTTACTATGTGAAGATGTGGAAGGTGTTTTAATGGGGGGGTTTATGTGAAGGCTGAGGACCCTTTTTTATTGTGCTATGAAGGAGGTCTTAGTGTTTTAAGAAGGTTACCTGTAATTAATTTTATGTGTGTATTACTAAATTTTTGGTTTCACCTAAAGTCACCATGAAATAAAAAGAGAAATAATCAATAAAAATGTATTTTGTCTTTAAGGTACCAGACTCCATAACATATTTAGTAGCAAATGGAATCTCTTCCTAGGTTCATAGGTATAAATTAGGGTAATGACCATTAGGCCCATTTTAAGCCTAGACGTGCAATGCAACCCAACTGTGTCCCTGTGTATCATGGGCATTTATTGGGGAGTTTATGTTAGCTAGGAAGTTTCTAGACATTATGTGGGAGAGGGTATGTTAGTTTGGGCATTAATATCTACCTCTGTCTTATGGAGATGTGGGGTTAAGATTCTAGGTGAATATCCAATTTCCCATCCATTGTTCAAGGTTATGTTTATATAGGGTTTGGGATAGACTCTGCTTCACATGTATAGGGAGCCTGTTCCAGAGCATGGAGATCCTACAAGACACACATCTGTCTTGCTAACATCTCCTATTTATGTCACAAAAAATGTTAAATAATTGGATCTAGTGGTTCTGATGCTGTTAATTTTGTGGGCATGCAAAAGGCCCATCAAAGCTGGATCGGAGGATGCCTTGTATGCCAGTCATCAATCGGCTATCAGTAACTTGTTGGAGACAGAATATAGTAATAGGGCTTTGAGGTGATCCATACAGGGTAATGTCTTTATACCCTGGATTCCCCTTGTACGGAACATTTGTGAACATTTCAACTGTTGCAAATGTCTGGACAGCTACATGCTGAAGCAGATGTTATACTCAATGATGGGTCTGATAAAGGCTGAATAAAGTGGCACTATGACTTCCTTGGACCTGGACATTATGCCCTTTCTTATAAGTTGGGTGACATAAAATGATTGTCTTCCTACCTAGGCTACATGTTGTTCAAAGGTCAGATTACTGTCTGCATATGTTCCCAGATCCCTGACCACCATGTCAACTCTTAAATGAGTCTTATTGATGAAGTAATTAGCCTGGGTGGCAGTTTTCCCAAACGGCACTATAATGCATCTTTTGGCATTGAGTTTTAATCCGTGACTCTGGCACCAGTCAATTGTCTGTTTTAGACCCTCTTGTAAGATGTTTGTGTCATGGGAGGAGCCTATGATAGTACCAGTTTGCAGTTATCTGTCAACTTAGTCAGCCAAAGGTCCTTGACATTAACCTTTAACTCTGAGAAGTAGAAACCAAATAGGAGTGGACCCAGCACAGAGCCCTGAGGTACCCCACTGGTGACCAATATCTCAGTGAAGGTGGCATCATCAGTCCTGACTTCCTGTGTCCTGTCTGTGAGCCAGCTGGCAATCCAGTGAGTTATGCAGGGATATGCTCAGTCTCGTGAGTTTATCAACAATACCTGGGTGGGGTATTGTATCAAACACCTTAGCCAGGTCCAGGTAGGCAGTATGCACCATTTTCCCTTCATCCATTGCCTTTGTGACTTTCTCAAAGAAGTCTAACAGGTTTTATAAGCATGAACTTCCCTTGACAAAGCCAAACTGGGATGGGTCCAGTATCTGAAGGTTGCCTCTGTCTGTAGTGAACATTTCCATAATTCATTCCATAGTTTTGCATATTAGACAAGTCAAATTAATAGGTCTGTAGTTTCTGGGGTCAGTTGATGGTCCACCCTTGTGGAGTGGGATAAACACTGCAGTTCTCTATTCTCATGGTACAACACCTATTTTGATACAACAGCTGAAATGTGACTCAAGTGGTCCTGATAGGTCATGTTTCAAGCTATTTAGGAGGCAACCTGGGATACTGTCAGGTCCCAGTGAGGCTATGTTTTAGGGTCTATATTGATTTGTCGAAGTTTCAAAACTTCAAAACTGATATGGTCGGCACCATATCATCGAAGTTTTGAAACATCGAACATTTTAACGGAACTCTCCATAAGGGAAGATTTCCCTTTACTGCACTGTAGTGCAGTCTTGGAGTTGGTATATTTATGTAGCGGGGGGAGTGAGGGGGTGCAGCCCCCCATGTGGGAGGTGCAGGGGAGCTTGAAACATTTAGGTAAGTTATTTTTTTTTATTTTTTTGTTTTTTTTTACATATTTGAAGTTTTAAAACATGATGATATCGTCTCAACCATATCAGATTTGATATTTTAAGACTTTGATTATATGATATAGACGCATGTTTTAGGCCTTAGCGACTGCCACCAGGACCTGCTGTATGTTTATAGATGGTAAGATTATGCTAGTAGGTATTTCATGGGGGGAGGCATAGGGGAGTGGGGGAGTGAAGTTTTAAATGAATTTGTCAGCCAGCATATTTGTTGTGTCGCTCTACTCAGTGAAGATGGCAGTGCTGACCACCAGCTAAGCACACTTCTATCCATCAACTAAGCAAAGTTCCACATGTTTTTACATGGAAATTAAAGAAGCGAAAGTATGTCTTAATAACATTACCTCACATCTGTTTCAGCCATTTAGTAACTTGCATAAAAGTACTGAAGCAAATACTGACTGTCTGGCTCCCTTTTACAAAGGATAACTCAGTTCTGAAAGTAAAAATCATAGTTTTATAGACACAGTCTTACTTTATAGTTGATGTGCATCTAGAACTAAAAAAGAACATTCAATAATTTTTGAACATTCCACACTTGCTTTATTTTATAATACTGAATAAAAAAAAAAAAAAATTGTTTCACAGAATCCCAGTTTCCTAACTCAACAGCAGAACCTCAGATGTAACCAAACTGGAAATAAGCGGTAGTATTGCCAGAACAGGAATGCACTAAGAAATTAATCAATGGCCTATTAAGCAACTCAGGTCCAGTACACACGCACACACACCTAGCTCTAAGCCATATTAAATTTTTTAGTGAAGTGAAAAAAAAGATTTGATCTAAATATTACCACTGCTACAAAAGGCCTTGCAGTACCAAAGTGGAATTCAGCTCCTCCAGTTTATTTTCCACTTCAAGAATGGTGGACTATGCTCCTTGAAATATACTTGCTTGAATGTAAAGATTATCTTTATAAAGAACAACTACTCCTTAAACATATTCCTTATATTGAGTGTATTACTTCCAAAATAATCAGTAGACTGACATATATGAAAATGCATAGCTTTCTTGTTTCTTCCCCTCTATAACAGTTCTGTAGTGTTTGGCTTTCTTACTGCAGAATGTGATTGGTATAAATGAAATAAAATTAAACTTCTGTTAGGAATTTATCTCCATGGCTCATGCATCATCTTACCTTCCAAGCTGTTCTTTTTCCCAAGGGAAATCTGCCATAGCAAGGCAATTATTGTCACTTATTCTTTCCCTGCTCTATGGCCATAAATATACAGTCTTAAGGAATTTACAGCTCTTATACTCTACCATCTTGTAGGTTCATAGACTCACAGGTAAGTACTAGGCTAGCTGCCCTTGCAGGCCATTTTAAACCTAGCCAATTTCCATTTCTGTGCTCAAAATAACCAATCACATTTGGTTATAGATTGGCTTTACCCATCCCATGGTCAATATTTATATATTAACCCTAATGAGAATAACCAGGATCATACCATAGATAATTTAATGGGACACCTGCATGGGATAAAGCATTTAGGAGCTGTATCTGTCCATTAGTAGTACAGTGGGTAGTCCTGGACTACATTTTCTGTTTCCCATCCATAGATCTAAGTTGTGCTTGAAAATGAACAGGGATGAACTCTTTTTTATGTGGATGGGGAGCCTGTTTCATAGCAGTGATATCCTGTGCAAAATATATCTGTCTCTCCAAACCATAAAGTTGATATTGCGGAAGAAGTTTAGATCATTAGATCAAGTATTTATGATACCATTTGACTTGCTGATGTGCAGTAAATCAATAATGGGTCAGAGGATGCCTTGTAAGCCAGACACAGGCTACCTCTTAGCAATATGTAGGATATGGAGTGTAGTGACAGAGCTTCGAGTTGGACCATGTAGGGCATGTTGTTTAGACATTGTTTCCTTTTAGTAAGGTATCTCTCTGGACAGATACATGCTAAAGGGGCCATTATATTCTATAACTGGCCTAATGAGGGCTGAGTAAAGGGAGAAAATGACATCCAGAGATGCAGACATAATCCTTTGTTTATAAGCTGTGCAATATAGAAGGACTTTCTACAACAATTGATACATGTTGGTCAAAACTTAGGTCACTGTCAGCATAAGTTCCCGAATCACAACAACTGGGTCAACTCTTCAAGATGAAGTAACCTGAGATGACAAACAGAAGTAGTGTGACCTGAGGAATTGATTCTTAATTCAAGCACAGTTTTGCAGATGAAGAAATAGCTTGTTTCAGTGTGTTTAAAACACAATAGAACACAAAGCAGAGAGAGAATCAGTGAAAGAATGTATGTGAAGTAGGAACTTCAGTCAGCAACCTTTGGGATACGGATCCGATCTCAGATCCGAGCCGGCAACTTCTTATCATAGCATAGATCCGAGCTCCTAGCACCTCCCCTTACCCATAATCCCCTGCCTACCCTAACTGATCTAGTTTGCCTCTCTTCAAGCAACAGCTAGATTCCAGAGCTCTTAGCGTTTTGTGAGAAAAAAAGTTTTTTTCTTCCTTCTTTCTGAGTAAGTGATTGTGTGTGCGTGGTAGGTTTACCCTTAACACTAATCTTATTATTATTTTAGCTTTCAGCTTAAATTTAATTTAAAGTATTTCTCCCTCCCCCGCTGGTCGTAGCGTGTGTGTGTGACTTGAGTGTTAGGGGCCTAGTGAGTGTGCTTTACTGTAGTAATGTTGGAGGCCCCTAAAGCCATTTTTTCGAAATGCACCAAGTGTGGTCACAAGCTTTCACCGGCTGATGGCCACACTCGGTACGTTAGGTGCCTTGGGGTTGAACACCTCTCTTCGGGGTGTGCGATTTGCACGGCGTTCAACCCCAGGGCACTCAAGGATCGTAGGTCGAAGCTAGTCCTGGCGGGCCTTCTACCCCCAGACTCTGCTTCGGCCTCCAGTACTTCGGTGCCCACTACCCCCCTGGTAGCGGTCACTCCTGCCTCCCTTCCTCCGACCGGGACTCAACCTCCCGCTTCGGCTCCAGAGGATAGGGAGGCCAGGAAAGAGAAGCGGCGGGAGAAGCACCTTAAGTGGCGGGCCGATGACTCCTCATCTGCCCCGCCCGCCAAAAGGGCTTCTCCGTCCAAGTCTTCTCGATCTCCTCCTCCTCGGATCCGATCCCCTTGTTTCTCCCTGGGACCCGAGGGGGAGGTGATCCAGTCCCCGTTGAGGTCATCAAGGCGACACTCCAGGTCTGCCTCGGTGGCCTCTTCGAGGTCCACTTTTAGCATGTCTGATGCGGACATGGACCGGATGATGAGGAAATTCATCCAGGCCCAGATGCAGATGGGAGTGCTCTTGCCTCCCCCCCCCCCTCTGGGGGTGGAGCTCGAACCCTTTTTTTGCTCCTATAGCTCCTTCTCCAACCCACATTCCAGGTTCGGAGCGCTCGGAGCCGAGCCACGTTGGATCCGGGGTAGGTCGGAGCTGACCATGCTGGGCACGTCAGCTCCGATGGCTCCCTCGAGTTTGTCGGATCCGACCTCTCGGAGCAGTGGGCCGAGCTTCGGATCCGAGGGATTCGGTGTGCTTTCGGCTCCGTCCCAGTCGGAGCACACTGGTCCTTCAGATCCGACATTCTCGGCGCCAGGTCCGATCCCCGCTTTGGATCCGAGTGGGAGTCGAATCTCGGATCCATCAGAGAGCGGCTCCCCCTTGGCTTTCGCTGCGGTGGAGAGGGCACTGTTGAGTGCTTCCAGGCCCCCGGTCCTGGCTTCGGCTCCCTCCACTCCTTCTCATCTGGTCCTGGCTCCCCTCATCCGGCCCTCGGGGCAGCCTGCCTCAGCGCCTCTGGGAGTTTCAGTGGAACAGGATACAGCCCGTGAGGACTCCTTGGACAGCCCCCCCGAGGAGATTCCTCACAAGGCAAAGGCAAAAGGAGGCACATAGACTCCCCTGAGAGTCTCACCGAAGATACGGACTTGGATGAAGGGGAAGGCTCCCCTAGATCACCCCCCACACCAAAATCAGGGGTGGGTGGTCTGACCCTAAGGCTTCCTCTGATGAGTCCGTATTCCTTGAGGCATTTGAGGCAGGACCATCTACCTCTTGGGTGTCCCCTCCACCTGACCCCCTGGTGGATCTCATATGATCTAGGGCTTGGAAGGAACCGGACACCATAGAGCCGATCCCCAAGCGTCTGGACAAAATTTTGAGCCCCCCTGCAGAGAGATCACACTGGAGCAGAGGTCCCCCTGTGGATGCCATGTTGGTGGCTGCAGCCACCAAGAAAGAGTTGGCTCGGAGAGCCCCACGATTCATCCTCCGAGCAAGGAGTCTCGCGCGATGGACCATCTTGGGAAGCAGGCCTTCAGTTCAGCGACCTTCTCTATGAGGGCCTTGAACTACATGGCACACGTTATTCAGATGCAGCGGGATCTAATTAAGGAATAAGCTGCTTCCCCCCCAGGGTCCATGTCGGAGGGAGACAAGGATCTGTACTCCTTCCGAATGGCCACCCTCCACTCTATCTCTAACACCTCTATGCAGCTGTTGTCTCATGCTATGGAGGGAGCTGCTACAGCAGGCAGAGTCGGGCTTGTCATGAGGAGACAGGCCTGGCTCCGTCACTGTGACTTCTCGGAACCCTTTAAGGCATCATTCGCGAATGCCCCCTTTGATGGTTCTGCACTTTTCGGCAAAACCGTTCGCGACACTCTTGTACAGAGCGAGAAAGACGGGAAGACCTTGTCTGCCGTCGGAGTCCGCTTCTCTGTGCCCCAGAGGTCCTTTTCCAAGAACCAAAACGGTCAGAAGAAGATGTGGTTCCAAAAATCGCATCAATCCCAGTCTACTCAGGACAACCAGTCCTCTCGTGGCAGAGGAGGACAGGGAGGATGCCGCCCCAGAGGCAGAGGGGGTCCCAGGAATTTTGGGTCCAGAGAACCATTTTCTGAGAGGCCCACGCAGTACCCCTGAGGGGTTACCTGACTGCTCCACTCTGGAGGCAGTCGGGGGGGGGCGTTTTTCGAGGCACCTAGCAAAATGGGAGTCCATAACAACGGATCGCTGGGTGCTTCGTATTATATCCAGAGGTTACCAAATTCCCTTTATAGTAAACCCCAGAATCAGAAGCCTTCCTGATGTTCCACCCAGTCAGAGGGAGGCGCCTGCTGCAGAAATTCAGCAGCTTCTGCAAAAAAGAGCCATCCAGCCCGTCCCCCCAGATCAAGTCGGATCAGGGTTTTACTCCAGGTTCTTTCTGGTGCCAAAAAAGATGGGGGACTTGAGGTCCATCCTCGACCTCTCTCTCCTAAACCTGGCGGTACCCAAAGAAAAGTTCTGAATGGTCATGTTGCAATCCGTCCTCCCCTTATTGTGGCAGGATGACCGGATGTGCTCCATAGACCTCAAGGATGTGTACTATCACATTCTAGTGGACAGGCGTTCCAGGAGGTTTCTCCGCTTCCAGCTGGGAGCCAGCCACTTTCAATTCAGGGTCCTCCCCTTCGGTCTCACCTCAGCCCCCAGGGTGTTCACCAAGGTCCTAGCGGTAATAGCGGCCCACCTGAGACTCCAGGGAATTCAGGTCTTTCCATACCTGGACGACTGGCTCCTTACAGCCCCAACAAGGCATCTACTTTGTTCAGGCAGGGATTATTTCCTCAGTCTGGCTCCACTATTAGGATTAACCATCAACATGACCAAATCCTCTCTCATCCCTACACAGGTGTTGGATTTTATAGGGGCGAAACTGGATTCCAGACAGATGTTTGCGTTCTTGACTCCAGATCGGCTTCGGAACCTGATGTTGCACGTGCAGGCCATCCTTCAACTGCAAACACCTTCGGCGGTATTGATCCTGAGGGCCCTAGGATCTATGGTGGCTGCAATCCCTCTGCTGCCATTGGCCTGGTTGAACATGAGGGTTCTGCAGTGGACCCTCCAGGTACAATGGTCCCTGTCTCGCAATCCCCTGTCTCACCCCATTTCCTTAAGCAAGGTTTGCAGAAGATCACTCTTGTGGTGGCTCCAGTCTCCCAACCTCCACACGGGGCGTCCTTTCTCACTACCTCCGCCAATCGACACAGTGACCACGGACGCTTCTCGCCTGGGGTGGGGGGGCATTTTTCAGGCAGGACAGTCCAAGGCACATGGAACGACGTAGAGACCTCTTTGCATATCAACGTCCTAGAGATGAGGGCGGTGCTTTTGACATTGCAGGCACTACACAACTCTCTTCCGGTAGGGACGATTGCAGTACAGACAGACAACATGTCGGTCGTCTGGTACATCAACAAACAGGGGGGAACCAGGTCTTACCCCCCTTTGCCGTGAGGCCATGAGAGTGTGGGAATGGGTGATTTCCACCAACTGCTTTCTCATAGCAGCGCACATTCCGGGACGGTCCAACATTCTAGCGGACAGGCTCAGTCATACTATCCTGACTCCTTACGAATGGTCTCTCAACCATCGAGTTGCAGAGCAAGTATTTGCCCGATGGGGGCAACCTTGTTGCAATCTTTTTGCCTCTCCTTCAAACACCAAATGCAACAATTACTTCGCTCTGATCCCCCCTCCGGGGGAGTCCCCGAGAGACTCGTTAGTTCATGCTTGCCCTCCCGGTCTGCTTTATGCTTACCCTCCTCTTCCCCCTGATGTTGAAATTATTACAGAAAGCCAGGCAGTTGGGGAGCAAGATGATCCTCATTGCCCCATTATGGCTTCATCAGACGTGGTTCCCTTACCTATGGTCTCACCTAGTGTATCCACCATGGATTCTGGATCCCATTCCGGATCTCATTTCTCACCCTCTCGGTCTTCCGACTCCAAACCTGGTCAACCTCAAGCTGACGGCTTGGTTGCTCCCGTTCCACTCCTCATAAGGACTCCTGGGATCTCATCACCGGTCAAAGCCATTCTTGTATCAGCTCACAAGCCTTCCACCAGGAAGGTTTATCGGAGTAAGTGGAAACACTTCACCATTTGGGCAGAACACCGTCATTTAGACCCTTTTACAGCCCCAATATCGTCGGTTCTAGATTTTCTAACCTCTCTCTTTCACCAGGGGGCTAGTTCTTCCACAGTCAAGGTACAACTGGCAGCAATCTCATACTATCACGTGGGGCCTCTTATCACTTCCAAACTATGTAAGACCTTCCTCAAGGGTACCTTCCTCCTTAGGCCTCCAGTTAAAGAGGTGGTACCTCCATGGGATTTATCCTTAGTCTTGCAGGCCTTGACTGGTCCCCCATTCGAACTGGCGGCCACAGTTGATCTCAAATTTCTCTCTTGGAAGACAGCTTTTTTGGTGGCCATAACTTCAGCCAAAAGAGTGTCAGAATTGCAAGCTCTTTGTGTCAAACCACCATATCTGGTCTTTCACTGGATAGGGTTTACCTCAAGATCAATCCATCCTTTCTACCTAAGGTATTTTCAGAAGCAAACATCAATCAATCTATCAACCTTCCAGTGTTTTTCCCCAACTTTCATAACAAAGGAGAGTACAAGCTACATTCCTTAGACGTACACAGACAACTACGTTTTTATATCCATAGAACTGCTGATCATAGGCAATCTGATCAGTTGTTTATCTCCTTTGCCAAAAGTAATTTCGGAAAGTCCGTTTCTAAAGTTTCTCTCTCTTGATGGATCTCGAGTTGTATTCTTTTAGCATATCAGAGCTCGGGAAGGCCTGCACCTCAAGGAGTCCATGCTCATTCTACTAGGGCCATTGCCACATCTGCGGCCTTTCAAGCTAGGGTTCCACTGGATGACATTTGTTCTGCAGCCACTTGGGCTTCATCTCACACCTTTATCAGCCACTATAAAATTGATGTTGTCTCCCGAGGTAGGGCATCCTTTGGCTCTGCGGTGCTCCGGAATATCCTTCCACGAAGGCCACCCAAGATTTAGGTAGCTGGGGACTCTGTCCCAAAGGTTGCTGACAAATGAAGTTCCTAGTTCAGATTAAGAAGTTATGTACTCACCATAACGTTCCATCTGAGTAGGTATCTTCATTTGTCTGCAACCATCCCCCCCTCCTTCCCCCTGACCAATATGATTGTTCTTGTGTTATTAGCATATGTTCCCATTGGGACACTTTTATCTGCTGTGCTATGGGGCAAACTTGATCTGAGGTCAGTTAGGGTAGGCAGGGGATTATGGGTAAGGGGAGGAGCTAGGAGCTTGGATCTATGCTATGATAAGAAGTTGCAGGCTCGGATCCGAGATCGGATCCGTATCCCAAAGGTTGCAGACAAATGAAGATACCTACTCAGATGGAACATTATGGTGAGGACATAACATCTTATTCAGATACTCTTTCCAGAGATTCTCAAAGTAAGCAGCAGTTCTGAGTGTTGCCATTCTAAATAGATGCAAAGGAAACTTTACGTGAGACATCAAATAATCTCATCTTTTTTGAGACTTATGGGTGTATTTTGGGGAGAAGAAATCCCAAACATTAAAACAAAATCGTATTACTATGTCCAAGTCTTATCTGTCTAATTAAGTTAAAATAAAAAAATTTCAAAGTCACAATTACAGCTCTTTCACTTCCAACAGGTATGCTACTTGGTGTGCTACAGAAACATCAGTTTATTGGTTCATAGGCAAGTACTAGGTTAACTGGCCTCACAGGCCATTTTAAGCATAGGTCATTTCCTTTCAAAGGCAAGAATCAAATCCTGTACTTTGTTAGTCATTATGCCAACCCTGTAAATAATCTGCAGATTATTACATTCTTAGCCAATAACCAGGCAACAATCAAAGGTGACAATCAAACCTTGTACCTTATGTTTATTAGGTAAACACCTTAACCATTATGCCAACCCTCAACACTAACAAACAAGTAATGGTCTTGGTGAGAGCATAGCACAAAACATGAAAATAAGAGAGGGACATACAGTGAAAAAAGGTGGCAGCAAAAGTATATTGAATAGTCATGCATAGTATGTAGAAAAGAGTGTCCAAGGAAGTTATGCTAAGCAGAATACACTGGATTTCAGTACTGCATTTATTTATTTAAAAAAATAAATTGTGTGGGTATAGTACCATGAATAAAAAAAAACAGTTTTGATAATCAGGAGAGCTTTTTCAAGGAAAGGTGAATTGTACATTTCCCATTCATGGAAAGAGCCATAAATGAAATATATTTCAACAAATTGCACCATAACAAAATGTATACAAATGACTATGACTCAAGATAAGAACCCCAGTAGAAAAAAAGGTTTGTCTTGATTGCAATAGGTTCAAAAGAGATCCTCATAATTGTTAACAGCTGTGAGTCTGCTAAATTAACATTTTAAGTCAAACTCATCAAAATTTCTCTACCTTATTTGGTTTTTATAGCAGATAACAATTTTGATTAAGGGGCGATAAGTTAAGCCATGCTTTCACCCCTTAGCTTGTTAGCAGCAAATATCTACTTCTGGCTATTTGTTTCCAATTGCTTGATGGTGTACAAACTTCTTTCCTCACTCATATCTAGTTTTTATGTGTCTGTGAATACATGGACAAACAGGTTTAACAGTGCTAATGATCATCTGAATATGAATTCATTTTGTTTCGTGTTATCTATTTGATAATCAAATAAATCCATTCGATAAAGTGCTCCTTTTCAGGATGAACCAGAAGCAGTGTCTGGTTAAATTATATGCCCAGTGTCACACAGAAGGCAAATGGAGGCTGAAGAAACCAAACCCTGTACCTTTAACTACAGGATGCAGCTCAATGATAGTTCAAAGCTTTACTCCTCTTCTCCTCTTCTCTAACTGCCAATCCTATGATAACTAGGTCCAATTGGAAACTATTCTGATATGTGTCTGATTTGTACATCATATTATACACTGTTCATGCCTCTCAACCTCTTAGGGCAAACAATCTGGACAAAGCCTGACAGAATGGGGGGGGGGGGACAAAGGTCCAAACATAGCGACAGATTTTAAATATTGCTTTTATAAACTTAGAAAGCTGCTAGAATAACAGGATTTGTCTTAGCATGCATTTTTGAAAGATATGAGGTCTGAAACTCAAATGTATATCATTATTTAGTGACTTCAGTCCTCAGGTCATCCCAGTGATTTGCCAGAAAATCACAAATTTTATTAGGAACATATCAAAATTATGAGGCAAAAATCTGGACATTATGTGAAAATCTGGAAAGTTGAGAGGTTCGGCACTGCTATTCACAAAATGGAAGAGTCCAGCTGCCTCCAGGAAAAGAAAGTAGTTTGATTCAGTTAGTCCTGTTAGAAACAGACTACTATTGGAAAGACATGAATTAACACTTGAATACTATATTGAATACTATATGCTGTGAGGCAGGTTTTAAGCAGTAGTATTTTTAAAACTTAAAAAATAAAACAAATTGCTTGTTTAACTATTGAAAAATGAATGAATAATACGAATACATCTGACGAACTTTTAATGATAAATAATGCATATATTTATTTTATTTATTTTTTATGTTATGTAGTTGTAAAATAAATTTTTTGATGGCATTTTTAATCATGAATGGAATGGGGGTGTCTTAGTATTCTTTTGTAATGAATAAAGCTGAAGGTTTGGTGCTGACACTTTTATATGATGAAGTTTATTTTTGTATGAAACAAAAGCGCTTACCATTTTTTTATGAATAAATAGTGATTTGTACTTGCCAAGGTCACTGTGGATTTGTTCGGATATAAGATTGTGGAAATACAGTTTTGTTTTTGCCTATTTCTAACAGGAGTGACTGAATCAAACTACTTTCTTTGTTGGAGGCAGCTGGACTCTTCCATTTTGTGAATGGGTGTTCTTGGTTTTTTGTAGTTTGTTTGTTCTACTTTCTTCATTTTGACTGTTATGTTTGTCCCACAGTGTGCATCTGTTCACTGCCTTTGAGTTCACATCTACATCTGCAATCTAAGAATGCTGCATAGTTTGTTTCTAACCAAAAGTATCACTAGTACTTGTATGGTAAGACTGTTCAGGACTTGTCAATGTGGTGCATCTTGATTCATCCTACTGAGATACAATTAATGAACAAATATAATAAATTAAAATCAGAATTTGAAGTAAAAAAATCTGCTAATCAAAGTATCTGAACAATAATTGCTATGCTGAAATACATGTTAATTATTTTCCTGCTACAAATTCTAGTTGCCAACATTTATCCAAGAAAAGTATCTCGTTTCATATTGATTACATCTCAAAGCACACACCCTACTGTCATCTCTAGCTATCACAATGTAAAAGTTCTGTGATAGTGTGCATGGAAGCATTCAGATAATTAGAATGACAAATATGGCTTCAGTGTCGGTAAGGGAAAACACACCATTATGCAAAATTCACAGCATATAGAAAAGTTGATAATGTCAGACTTTTTCCATTGCAAAGACTGTGAACATTAGAATGGCAAAACTTTCTTCTTTGTTGATAATAGTTGCCCTGTATTACCATTTTAATATTACACAAAAAAAGAATGTACAAAAGTCATCAATACAGATAGCGTCACATTGTAAAAACTCTATTGCAAAAAAAAAAAAAGTTAAGCGCTTTCATCTTTCTGAATAGTGGACTTCATCAGAATTTATAAATATAAATATAACTCAACATTTAAATAGTATTTGATTGTCTGCCAGAAATGGTGTCGTTATCACATTATTAAATTAAAAATATAATTCCATGAATTGCTTCCAATAATATTTAAATGTTTCATTTCATTACCATCTAAAATTAATCTGCAAATATTCTAAACTTCTATAATTTTGTAGATTTTTCTCAGTGTACTAATACCAGTAACAACATTCAACCCAGGTGGATTGGCCATTTGGCCGCATCAGTAATCTGTTACCAATAATATTCTCTATTTTCAAGTTTGTTCCTCCAGTCTCCACCACTTTCATTTTGCCTTCCCTTCTCTAGTATTGTACAATACAAACTCACCATCCTTATGGCTTTCATTAATATGCAGAGAACAAACATTGTTTTTGTCCCCATTTGTTATAGAATAAATATGCTAATATATTCTAGTTTTCAAAACTTTCAGTGTTTTACCTATGTAGAAAGCTGGACATGTTTTACAACAGGCTAAATATACCACCCCTGTTGTACAACAATTATATCATCCATATAAGAGTGAACCAAATAAATTCTGAACCCTTTCACTCTCGATATTACAATCAATATATTTACAGGGCACATCTCAAACATTCGTGTACTTCACTATGTCAGGAGGTTGTTATCCTTCTTCCCAGTGTTTTTTTCAAACAAACCCTTAAAATTTAAATTCTTCTTTTATACAGACTTGGAGCCATTTCCCATTATACCTAAGGGTATGGCCAAATAATGTAAATTAACCCAGTTTTGTTTCAAAAACATCTAAATCGCTTCAGAATCTACCCCATAACAAACCACAAAAGCTTGATCAAAGCCTACATTATTGGCATCCCAATTTGTACTTAATTGTTAATTCTCACAGATTTTATTATATATAAGTGGTTGATACTTAATTGGTCTTCCTTGTCTTGCTGCATTAATACACCTGTCAATTAATTTCTCTGGGTATCTCCTTTATTAACAGCATTTCCTTAAATGTTGTTGTTTCCTTGTTAAAGACCTCATTAATAAAAGTTCATCTGGAAATTCTCACCAGTTGGTTCTTAATCAAACCCCTTGTCATATGAAGAAGGTGACAACTAGTGTAATGTAATAATGCTTTACTATCTGTAAGTTTCCTGTACATACAAGACTGCCAACACTTTGATAAAAAATCCTTACTTATAGTAACATCTAATAGTGAATGGGAAGACAGTGCTGAGGTCCCTGAACAGAGTATTAAAAATGATGTACATACTGTGGTGGGGATTTAATAAAATCCATGTGGGAATAGTGGAAGGCCTACACAGAAGGTACAGTGGCCGTGTCTGCAGCTCCCCCTCAGCAGCTCACCTTGCATACTAATAAAAGTGCACTACTGAGGGATAGCCGTGTAACACAGTTACAGAATCAGTGTAGGGGATGTGTTACAATACACGGAGATGAGTAATACACCCCCTGCACTGTGAAAGTGCTGGATATTCAGTGTATGGCAATGTAATAAAAAAGTAAAATTTTTTTTTTGTACTTGCACGGCGTGGAGCTTAGCTGTGGACACGTGCCAGACATCTAAAAATAGAAACCAGATACATCTAATTATGAAAGCAAAGGTCAAATTTAAGCATAGGTGAGAATGTTTGCGTGGCGCGCCGTGATGCTCAGCAATCCTTAAATGTAGTGGGAGAGATATATGTAAAAGTATAAAAGTATTTCACGCAGCTACATAGCTGAATGATTAAAGTGACAGGCTGATGTGCAGTAGGTGCAGGGTTCAAATACACAGACAGGTTATTTTGTAAATACACATATTGAGAATTATTTTAAGTCCTGATGAAATACTGTGTCATTACACACACAGGTTATTAATATTATTTTGCAAATACACATTAATGAGATGTACTTTTAAGCAGTGATTGCATTTTGTATGACTACACAGACAGGTTATTAAGTATGTATGTTGCAAATACACATAAGTGTATGTTTACACCCTTGATGGAATATTGTATGTATGCACAGACATTTTATTAAACATTTAGGAAGTACACAATTATGAAATATATTATTAAATTCTGCAGTGCTGCATTCAGCTAAGCTTCACTAAGCACAGCTAAGTATAGCCAAGCACTACTTAAACTTGGAATGGCTTAGCAGTGTTTAGCTGGATTGCGCATTGCTAAGTGGTACAAAACCCTGTTAAGCAATGCCTGTTTAAGCATTGCTCAGCTTAGCTAAGCTAGTTTGTGCACTGCTAAGCATTGCTGAGCATTT
The DNA here is from genome assembly GCF_019279795.1 of Protopterus annectens. Classification (NCBI taxonomy): domain Eukaryota; kingdom Metazoa; phylum Chordata; order Ceratodontiformes; family Protopteridae; genus Protopterus; species Protopterus annectens. The sequence goes on from NC_056739.1 coordinate 274,359,964, forward strand.
CCAGTTTAAGCACTGCTCAGCTGATCTCAGCGGGTTTGCTCGGTGCTAAATGAAGTGTTGCATATTTATAAATGGCCCAATGGCAGAAAAGGGCAGGAAAACAGCCTTATTTAAATTGGACAGGTGGGAATACAGGCAGAACCAGTTGGAGTTTGACCCATGCAGGAACTATGGCAGGAGTTGGAGAGGGTGCGCGCTTCCAGGTGCAGTGGTAGGGAATTCTGGAGTCCAGGGTCATGGTTGAAATCCTTGTAAAAAAGATCATGACATCCAGCTGCTGCACAGCCAGTAACAGGCATCAGAATACAAATCAGAGGCCTGGGACTGGATGGCACACGACCTCACCAGTGCAACTGGTATCCCCCACAAAGGTGAGGAGGTGCCTCACCATTTTGATGACTTGAAGCATAGGAAGTTTGTAAGCATTGTTAGCATTGTTTTACCAATGACTAATCTGCATGTGTGATAGACAGGTATGCATAATGGTGTGTTTCTCTCCCCATAGCTGCAGAGGAGAGAGATGACAACCTGGAGGCCCAAACAGGGTGCCTGGCCAGGTTGCACTGTGAGTGTGGTGAGTATAGATGTATCTTGCAATCTATAGTCATATAAACAAGAAAGTACAGCAGTAACTGACAGTAGGTATATTCTGTTTTGAGTGTACTGCAATGAATGTGGTTATAGACCTGGAGTGATACAAGTGAGTAATGCCAGGTACAGTTCAATAAAGATGAAAGCATGATACCTGATAATGTTAAGGAAATAAAGTTTCTACTGAAATAATAATGTTAAGGAAATAAAGTTCAACTGCATTCATAATGTTAGGGAAATAAAGTTACTAGTGCATTAATTGTGGAATTACTACTGTCTTGCAAAACCTGAATTATCTGAAGTGTTCATCAATAAAGACTGTTAGATGTATACCAATCACTGCATGATGTCACCCCTACTAAAGCAGTGTTGTACAAAATGTGTGTATTTCGTTCTGTTGGTCAAGAAATCGATTATTACAAGTGCTGTGAATTAAACATGGGACTAATACCACAAATTGACTGAATGTTAGCTGATAAAGACTGTAAAAGTGTAGATGTGGAGCTGTATTACAAGATATAATGCATTATGATATTTGTTATGCACTAAGATCTGAACCTAGAATAGTAACAGCTAAGGTATAATACTGTGTATCTCAGGATTGTGTTGCGTTTCAGCTATATGCATTTCAGCTATATGCATTCCTGAACTTAGTTATGCTGCTGCAGGCAAGTATAAAACTGTAATAGCTCTAGACTGCAAATATACCATCTGCAACTGCATATGGATCAGGTAGGCAACCCAGCACTCTGATATGGTCTGTACACATCACACATAGTTCCACCCACTAATTGTCTACACCTGCATTTCATGTATTAATGCACAGTTCACCTACTATCTCTGTCATGCATGACTCTCATGCATGTGTGTTCAAGTGTCACTGCAGTCTTGTATAACACTCTACCTCTATTGCCAGGTCACAGTTTGTCACCAGGTGAGTTCTAGGCATATATCAGTCAAGCAATATTCAGCAGTGGCTCAGTAGCTCAGTTTGATAAACACTAGATGTGATGTACATTTGGTCACACACAGACCGGGGTTCGAATCCAGGGACAAGTACTATTAAATATTTATAGAAACAGTTATGTATTGTTAACAGATGTTTTCCCTGCAGGAATTAGAGGTAAATAAATGGCTGCAGTAGCTGTTCAAATGGGTTACTAATTTGTGTGTTCAGATGTACCAGAGTGTTAACAGCATTGCTCAGCAAGGTGATAAGACATCAATATATAAAAAGTCAACAAGTACAACACTTATATAGGTTAATAAAACAAATAAAACTGTTTAATCTTGGTACAGCTGTATGTCTGGTGTGCCTGTGAATGTCTGCTGATAGTCTAACCCATGCCTGCCAAGGATGGCATGATAGGTGTAAACCCTCTGTACTCTGCACGATACATGTTTCTCAAGTGTCACACTGTCATGGACTGTGATCACTGTTGTCAAATCCCTTGGACACAGATTTAACATCCACTTCATTTACCTCAATACCACAGTCACACTACATCAGTCCACAGTACAGCTTGGTAGTCACATATGCTCCCCTGACATGCCATAATCCCCTGTAGTTGTGTACCTGTCGGTGTTACAGCTTGGCTCATACTGTCCCATGTGGATAGCTTGAGAGGTATGTAGGTGCTACAGACGCTGTAGGGCACATGTATACATAAAGTAAGGGCAGACCTGTAGAGTATATTAGAGTACTGTTGCAAACAATACAGCCTATACTGGTAGTAATAGAATGTCTTTCTCTCACCCCCCACCCTTTATCTGCATCATAATTTATTATTGTTATATATTGGATATGGTTTACGGTTAACATATGTTGTTCTCAAAATGTTATGTTGGGCCTTGTGTTTTATTATTGTTATATATTACAATTGCATACTAACATACCTTTTTGAATTATCTATGATGTTGGACTTATGTCATAACTGTTACTGGCATGCTGTTACAATACTGACTATTATCCCAGTTATTGTTGTGTTCTATATGCAATGTTATCTTACTGGGTTATTTGCAACATCCTGGCATGCTGTTATAACTAACATTTAAATGTTCTGTTCATTGCTAACTTATACACTTTGGAAAACCTCAATACTGTAACTTGACTGGGTAGGCCGGTTCCTGGAGATCCACCTACCCTAGCTCAGCCGGCCATGGCACTGAGTCCCAGCACATCTGGGACCCAACCTGGTACTGCCCCCTGTGCTGGTCCTGCATCGCCTATGAGTGGAACTGCTTCGGGGGATGGGGCCCGACCCCCTCCGGGAGCAGGCATGGAGAGGGAGTTATCACCCAGTAACATCTACCAGGGATGGTGTGCAGGATCATGCAGTGTGGGTCAACGATCGCCTGTGCCATATTGAGGGCAGACTGGCCAACCTGGAGGGGCAGGCTGGCCCCTGTGCCCAGCCCCCAGCACAGCCATCTTTGGGGCAGTAAAGGGGCAGTGGTGACTGCCCATGGGTGGGGAGCCCAGTCTCACTGTTGCCATCTGGGTCACATGGCTTTCCAGTTCCACAACACCTTCACCATCCAAGGTGTTTACCCCCCTCATGTGTCATACACTGCCCCTGTATGCTGTCTTCTCTGTTTGAAAATGCTACCTCTCCTACCCAACTTACCTCCCCACATGTATCTATATCCCTTCACCAACATTCCAGTCTCTCCTTAAAAATAATGGGCATCTGTCCCACAAAAAAAAAAATTTCCCCACACATAGCTTTCCATTTCACACCCACATCCACTGGACACACAAATCATTACATGCATCAATCAACATATTTATGATGCCCTCAGAGGCTACAAATTCCAAATTGTCTGCAATCTACACAACTGTTCCTGTAGAAGAAATGAAGAGCTACGGTCCATTCCTACACCCGTCCTGGACATCCCTACTTGTCTTTCAGTATGTTTTTCCCCCTTCTTGCCCCCATTTCACCACTTTCCTATCACCCCTTTTTTCTTTTCTTTAAAATAGTGTGGGTTTAAGCAGAGCTAAGTGGCGCATCACGCAAACCCGCGTAAACTGCTTAAAACTTCTTAAAACTGCCTTAATCACCGTCTGTGTTTCTGACACTGTTAGGTACTCCACACCTGTATGTCATCGCTTGAGAGCTATGGCTAGCATAACTGTTGACCCCCTACAGCAGGACAGCAGGTTATAGCTAATAGTAGTGGGGGACATAGGCCCAGACTCAGCAACAGAGTGTACATATCAAGCATACAATGTAAGGAATGATTACAGTACCAGATATTAATGTACCATAAATGTTTTCTGAGGGGTCTGGCATGTGACAGCTAGATTCCCCACAGTCTGGAAACAACCATTATGTATTGTCCAACTGTTTGCTAGACATACACATTTGTCTGGCAGAGGGTCCACATATAACAGGCACATGTACACATTCTGCAAACATCTGTGTACTGAGGATGTTGGACACCTACAGGGAGGATATCCTACAGCACATTTGCATTGCTGTCAGCTGTTCCTGTTGCTGGACTGTCCCCATACACTTGTAGTACCACTCACCTAGTTGTAGAATGGTGGCTGTATGACATGGTACTGGGACATCGCCCATAGCAGACACACCACAGTAGATGGCAGTGATGTGTGTGGAGACATAACAACACAGTCGACCACAGCACATAAGGCCATAACCGGTATAGCTAGGATCATAGAAGGTTACTAGGTTATTGGCCCTGAGGACCTCATAAGTCTATCCCAAAGTTTAGCCCATGTTTATGCAAGTCAGCACCCGATGCCCCAGTCCAACATGGACACAGGTGGTATCCCAAGGGTGTATGTCCTGTTTACCATTCAGTTATCCAGTCTTTGCTTAAAAAGGGGTAAAGAGGTACTCTGCCTGATGTGGACAGAGTGTCCATTCCACTGCTGGGTGCGTGTCTGGGTCACACATCTGACCCACCAACAAGTCCTGTTGATGTTACAGACCAGGTTGAGGGCGCTTGTGTGGGTCACTTGAGTGGAGCTTGACTTGTGGATTTGTAGCAGTCCCATTAAGGTGGAGTCCGTGATTTCCTTGTATGCCAGACAGAGGTCACCTCTGAGGAGTCTGTATGAAAGTGGGTAGAGGGATAGGGCTTTTAGCCTATCTGTGTATGGTAGATGTCTGAGGCCCTGGTATTTCCGGGTGAGCAACCTCTGTGGTCTCCACAGCTTCTGCATGTCCTTTGTGAGATACATGATGAAAGGGGCATTATACTCAATAATGGACCTTATTAGGGAGGAATACACGGATGTTATGACCCCCACATCCCTGGATGAGATACCCTCACGTATGAGATGGGCCATGTAGAAGGCTTTCCTTACAACGGAAGCAACATGGTGGTCAAATGCCATGGTGCCATCAACCTGTGTGCCCAAATCCCTCATGACTGATTGCATGCTTAGGACATTGTTAGTAATGTGATCATCTGTGGGACATCACTCTCCCCAAAGGAGATGATGCTGCATTTTGTGGTATGCAGCCTAAGGCCATGTGTCTAGCACCACTCATGTGTCTGTGTGAGACCCTCTTGGCAGATGTCTGCATCACTAGGGGATTTGGTGACAGCACCCAGCATCCAGTCTTCTGCAAATGTGGTCATCCATAGCCCACTGGTTGTGATCTGCATCTCAGAAGAGTAAATCTCACATAACAGAGGCCCCAAGACAGTACATTGGGTTATGCCACTAGTTACGGATCTACTGCTTGAGGTGGCTTTCCCTATATTGACTAGGTTTGTGCTGTCTGTGTGCCAGTGTGCTACCCATCTGGTAACATATGGATTGATGCCTAGTTGAGAGTATATATCTATTATGGCCAAGTGGGAAATACTGTCAAAGTCTTTGGCCAGGTCAAGGTAGGCAGTGTGCACTGTCTCCCACTCATCCATGGCTTTGGTGACTGTGTCAAAGAAGTCAACCAAATGTAACAGACATGAGCCCCCCTTGACAAAGCCAAACTAAGTGTGATCGAGTGTGTGTAAGTCACCAATGCCCTTGTTAATGAGGTTCATGATAATCCGTTCCATGGCCTTGCAGATCAGGCTAGTTAGGCTGATGGGTCTTATAGTGTGCCAGATTGGTGGACGCTCCACCTTAGTGTAAAGGGATGGCAGTGGGTGTCCTCCCATAGGTCTAAACCTCTTAAGAGACAGTGTGAAACACACACCCTAGCAATGTGTGACAAACAAAATGTGGAACACTCTATTTTTGTACTGCACAAAAATGCACCATTGCCATGGAGCCTGGACAAGTCTGAGCAGAATCAGGGACAAATCAAGGATTACTAAGAACACAAAATATTTCTACTATTACACTGAGACTCTGACAGAATAAGAGTAATAATGTGACAATATACATTTTCTGAAATTTGCCATTTAAGTGTAATTCACAATCTTTTCTCCACGTTACCAGTTTTAGGAAGGATTAAAAGGGACAGAGGTAAAACTGAAGTCAAAATCAGGGACTGGTCAATACATAAAATAAAATAAAATAACCAAATGCTGACACTAAGTTTTACAGAAAAGTCCCACTTCTGTCTGAGCAGTACAGTGTACATTCAGTCATGTTCTTCAGACCAATTAGTGTAACACAGCAGCTGCAGCTCCAACAGAAGTCCACAACCCCTCAACAGCAGATGATCAGGCAAGAGCAAACAATCTAAAGTTACAGCCCCCAGCAGCAGTTAGCACCCCAACAGCACTACCACAACCATCCCACTCCCAATTTACGTGACAAAGTAAATCTCAGCCCTTTTAGTAGATCCTTTTAGTTTTCCCTCAGGTTGTTTGGTAGTTTGGTACACAGTCACTGCACTGCAGTCCTTGATTTTCAGCAGTCTTAGCACACACATCACTAGGATAGACATTTTTATCAAATTCATAATCAGATTCTGGATTTTAAGCAGGAGCAGTTTTATCTCAGTAAACTACGCTAACAGTCAAAAAATTACGCTAACAGTAAAAAAATACAGTTCTTCTTCCCCAAAGAGTAAAAATTACATCTAGTGATGGATTAAGATGAAACAGCCACTAAAACAAACAACTGCAGCAATGCTGCGAGTGTGACACATACTCGGATGTAATCTAACTTGCCTGGCTGCATATCCTTTGAGCAGCGAAGGATAACATAAGTGAAGCAAACTTACCCCATTTTACTCAACAGTAAAAAAGTAAAAATAACAGTTACTGGCCTACAGCACATCCACATTTAATTTTTAATTCCAGCATTATAACACTGCTGCAATAATTCAAGGCAGGTTTAATAGAGAACCCAATACATAAATTAAGAAAGTACCTTTTGAAATGGTTTCCTGTGTTCACTGTACCCAAACACATTTACAGTAGCTGTCTAGCATCTCATTACCCAGTCCCTGACACTGTGTCCTAAATCATATCCATCCATAATAAACTAAATCCTCAGGTCTGGATAAGAAAACTGCAGCAGCCCACTTCAAAATCAAAACAATAATTCATCTTTCTCTCTCGCTCTATGCCCTGCAATGCCCTTTTTGAATGGATTGCATTGGTGTGAAAACTAGTACTGGCATGCAATTGAATGAATTCTCTGCATCCTCAATAGCTACCTTTGTCTTAGGAGCAGTGACTTGATTGGCTTGTATACTACATTGCAGTTTACGAGCCATACAAAAATCACAAAGCAGAGCCACCATTGATCAATGTGCAACAGTGGAATAGTCGGCTAAGTCACTGTTAAATGTGGAGCATTCCGCACAATCTGGGGCACTTGGCTGCTCAGTGTTCTCCACTTGGCTGGGACAAAGGCAGTATTCAGGAATTGGTTGTATACAGTGCCTAATGGTGCTGCAGGTTCATGCTTGAGGTCATGTAGGATACATCCTGTGATGTGATTGGGTCACATGGATGCTGTATTCCATGACTTTGAGATGGCAGTGATAACCTGTTCCCTAGATATAAGGGGAATGTGCAGGTACTGAGGATGTCCTGATGTACTGATGGGGGGACAGGGGGTGAAGCTTTCACTGACTCTGTCAGGCAACAAGTTTGCTAGATCTATAGCATTTTTATATCTGGTGTCCTTGACCACCACTTCTGAGCAGATCTGGGTGCTTCCTTTGAGGTTGCAGACATATGTGAAGGAGATATGACTGCTTTAGTGAATGTTGCCAATGTGGGCTCGGAGTTTGCTTTGTAGGATTTCAGTAGTGCTCTTATTTACTTGTTCAGGCTAAGGAGACATTGCTTCAAATTGGGCACCTGCTCCTTTTTGGTCTTGGACAGCAATATTTCACCCCTGTTATAGTCTATTTATTGCAGTTGTCACCAGATGGGTTTAATTATCCTTGCATAGGATGATGTAGCCCTGTTGGGTATACCTGACTCCATGCATCTATATAAATGCACATATAGTGCTTTGGTGTATTTCTGGATATGGGTTCCATTTCCTACAGAGGGGGAGGGGGCTGTGAAGCTGTTTATACCATCCCTAAGGAGGATGTAATCAACTTTGGAATGTTTGTATGTCTGACCCTAGCTAGATGGGTATTGTAGGAGATGGTGACTGCAAATGGGACTGTATTATGGTTGGCTTTACTATGGAGGATGATCACTGTCTGGCATCCATGACTCCATCCACAACACTGGTAAAGCCATGCATCATATCACTGGTGTAGTGGACAGATGGCGCACATTGTCTGTGCTAGAACATATAGTGTGAGTTGGACACATGCATGTAGGTCAGCACCAACATCAGCTGAGAATCCACGTGGCCATGCATAGTCACTCTCCCGTAGTACTACAGAAGGGAGGGTGCTGTCCACAGCACAATGTGGCAGGTCATGGGCATGTGGTCCTGGGTGGTCCCATGAGGGACACAGACCCAGAAGACACCAGTCACCATCAGCAAATAGTACTGCATCTGACCCTGGACATGGTGGTGCCAGTGCCACTTCTGGAAGAGCCAGATCCTGTGTTTGTGGCCAGAGATGGTAAACTGTACATTCTGCCATGTACGGTCCACAGCTGTCCAACATACCCTTATGTAGGGCTAGCACATGGCTTGACTGTGTATGGGCACACACTCACACATCACTGCTACAGACAGGTCACCAACAGACACACACAGCACCTTTCCATGGCCCAGCTGACCAGCACCCCTCCAGACACACACACACACACACACACACACACACACACACACACACACACACACACACACACACACACAAAATGTCAACTGTGTGCTACAGCCTAGGCCTCTGGCAACCCCACACCACACCCTGTGCATGTCACAATACCTGTGCCACATCCCTGTCATCCAAACCATCGATGCAGGGACATGCAAATATGTGTCTGATGCATAGGGTGACTATAGTACATTTAATGACAGTTTGTAGTGCAGTAGTGCTATGTCCTGTAAGGTGCTGTCTACTGGCATGTGTCATGAGTACACATCAAAGTGTATGTACCTTTGTTCCATGATGCTGCATTGGTGGCAGTATTGCTGACTGACTGTTGTCTCCCACACCTTTTTCTGTTTCTGTTCTAGGGGTATGTGTGTCTATGCCATGGAGAGCTGGTGCCAATACAGCAGCTCATGATGCATGGTGGCAACACAGAAATGTGACTTTGCCAAGGTACGGCTGTATATGTGCATGGTTACTTAGGTGCATATGTGTAAAACAGTGTGTCAGGGACAATGGGAGCAGACAGTGTAATCTTGCATACATACCCCGTGACACAGCATGCTACTCTTGATACATGTCACATGAGAGTTCAGTAGGATCATAGGTTCATAGGATCATAGGAGGTTACTAGGGTAATGGCCCTGGGGCCCTTACAAGCCTAGCCATTAGTTTATCCCCAGAATGAAACATCACTCAACCCCTGTTGCCCCTGTCAATGAGGGACACAGATGGGACCCCTGGGACAGATTTGTGGTTTCCCATCCACTTAACATGGTTGTGCTTGAAGAGGGTCAGCATGGTACTCTGTTTCACGCGTATGGGAAGTGTATTCCTGAGACAGGGCAGCCTCTAGGAGACAAACCTGTCTCTCCAGTAGGTTGTGTGGATGTTGCATATCAGATTCAGGCCTGTTGTGCAGGTAATGTGTGAGGAGTTAGACTTACGGATATGGGGCAGCTGTAGTAGGGCAGGGTCCAACACTGCCTTGTAGGTGTGACACAGCCCAAATTTGAGCAACCTGTCTGATACCGAGTGGAGCAATAGTGATTTGGGTCTGTCTGCATGGGACAGGTGTTGGAGGCCATGGATTACCTTTGTGAGGCATTTCCATGGCCTTTCCAGTTGGTGCAGATGTCTGGATACTGTAGGTACATAACAAATGGGGCATTGTAGTAAAATATTGGTCTAGGGAGTGAGGACTATAGAGAGGTAATGACCACCTTTTTTTTTTGGATGCAATCCCTTTACCTATGAGATGAACTATGTACAAGGCTTTTCTAACCACTGCCGCTACATGATGGTTGAAGACTGGGCCCACGTCTTTGCTGAATGGTATGATGATACAGTTATTTGCATTTAGCTTGAGGCCAGGACCTTGCCACCAGCCCATAGTTGATGTAAGACCCTCTTGCAGTATGTTAATATAATTTGGAGAGTCAATGACAGACACCATCCAACTTACAGTCGTTCAAAAACTTGGTCAATACCTAAAAATGTAGGTGGTGGTGGGTAGCATTCATGCCTAGATACATGTGAGTTATTTATGGGCAGCAGCTACTCACAGGGCCTCAAAATGTATACATATTGCACACACATAGGCAAGATGGACTAGGGTTGACACCTTATCAAATGCCCAATATGGGACATTTTTTGTAGTAACGTGAGAGTTGGCCGAACAAACCATAGCCACAGTGAGTGCAACGGACAAAACGTCACGTTTTTGCCAATATAACAGCTTATTTTTGTAACATTTGCCTAGATTATGCTATTTCCTCATAACATTTAGGTGTTGGTGATATATGCAAGTGTTAGAAAAATGTATAAAATGTGCTCTTGGGACATTTGTATTGTTTTAGTTGTTTTCACAGGACACACCTGGCTAAATATGGACTGCAACTTACACAGTGGGACAGGTGGCAACCCTAGCACAGTCACACTGCTGCAAGGGCATATACGTACACACATACTCATGAACTGCCCTTGTTGAGTGTAGAACCCCTACCTGTCTAGTTGTACTTACTACAGCGCTACATACATATTGAATGCACCATGGAGCTTATGTGTTTCTGGAGTGTCTGCAAGTACTGTTCAGGTGGATGACATCTGCAGGCATTGTAAATGTGCCCAATGGGGGGTTAACAGGTTTGCACAGGCCCTTAAAGGTTTATAACGATTGCACACACACACACAGGCAAGACAGCCACACTGCTGTGAGGGGATATGCTTAAACACACACATACACTCACAGCGTTGTCAATTTTGAGATTAGAGCCCATACCTATCTAGTTATATACACTATAGTACTGCATACTTATCGCATACACCATGGAGCTATTGTGTTTGGAGAGTGTCTTAACTGTGCTTCTAAGGTGGATGACATCAGTAGGCCCTAAAAAGGCTGCCAATGGGGGGGTTAACAGGCCCTTAAAATTGTATAACCATCACACACACACACACACACACACACACACACACACACACACACACACACACACACACACACACACACACACACATACAAGCAAGACAGTCTCTAACACACTGTTCTTATAGTACTGCATACTTATCTCATGTGTCACAGAGCTATTGTGTTTGTAGAGTGTCTAACTGTGCTTCTAAGGTTGATGACATCAGTAGGCCCTGTAAAGTAAACCAATGTGGGGGTTAACAGGTAGGCACATGCCTTAAAATGTACTAGCATTGCACACACACATAGGCAAGACAGACACACTGCTGCAAGGGGATATACTTACGCACACACACACACACACACACACACACACACACACACACACACACACACGCACACAGCTGCCATTGTTGGGATTAGAACCCCTACCAGTCAAGTTGCATAGAGTATAGTGATACCTACATATTGCATGCACCACTGAGCTTATGTGTTTGGAGAGTGTCTGCCACTGATGTTGGGGTGGATGACATATGTAGCTGTTGGCAGGGAGGCCATGGTTGTGGAGGACACTAGTCACAGGGTTATAAAATGATTGACCATTGCACAGAAATAGGCCTGTTGGGCATGGGTATACTGCTATATGTGGAATATCTACATACACATAAACACACACACACACACACACACACACACACACACACACACACACACACACACACACACACAGTGGCAGATGTGAGATTAGACCCCCTGCCTACCTACTAATACACACTACAGCTCACTGTGCTAGTTGCACATGCCACTGGTAACAATTGGTGTGCAAGTGGGTGCAACACTACATCACTCTATACTTTTCTGTGTGTCTCTCTCTTCCTCTCTCCCCCTGTCTCTCTGTATATAATATATATATATATATATATATATATATATATATATATATATATATATATATATATATATCTACAGATACATATTTATCTTATAGGTTCATAAGTTCATAGTTATGTACTAGGCTAATGGCCCCAGAGCCTTTACAAGCCTAGCCCATAGGATTACCCTGGCATCGTGCCACCAGATGTTAGTTCCCAGTGCCACTGGAGTGATCCCCGAGGTGAATTTTCTGTTATATGTGACACATACTGATAGATAAGGGTAATCGTGTCTGATGGGGATAGGGAGAGACAGTTATGTATACATAGCTGTCTGTATGCACAGAGACATATTGACATCTCAGTTCTCCAGGCAGATGAGGCTTCAAACATAGGCTAAAATTAGCTAAGTGTAGGAGCATGTCCAGAGTGATTGTCAGTACTTACAAGGGGACTCCAGTCCAGACCTACTTGTACTCCGGTCCAGGATTTTGTGTGCTACAGCCAGTTGGCTGCTGCACCTGATTAAACAGTCCAGCACCTCTCTGATATATTGTCTAAGGGATTCTCCGGCTGTGTGCTGGCCATAATATCTGTCTCATACTTAGGGTGTGTACAGATTGCATTAGACTGAACAGGGTTTTTCACCATATCTCTGGTACATTTACATAGCAATGTGATTTCCTGGTACATCAGTGGAAATCATTATAGACCGATGTGAGGAGCTGCTGACAGACACTTGAATTACTGACTCCATACACAGCAGGGAACCCATGTTACTACATGACCTGTTCTACTCTGCACTTTCTACATTTGTCTGGCCAGTAGTTCATCCTTCTCCTTATATGCGGACCTTTGTCCCACTCATGTTCCTGGCTTTGTCCACAGTTGCTGCTCTATGTAGTTGTAGGTATACTGTGACTGGGGTACAAGATATAACACCACACACAGGGTTACAGACGTCAAACCTCTGAATGTACCTGTTTTGCAGGATGTCCAGCATTGCACCCCATATGTCTGCACTGGTCCTCAAACAGTTTGTGTTGTATTGATATTATAATGCCACATGGTGCCCATATCTCTCAACCTCTTAGAGCAAGAAATTTGGACACAGGCCCTAAAAAAGGGAAATTTTGTAATATGGCTCTTACAAACTTAGACTGATGGTAAAATAATAGGTTTTGCATTAGCATGAATTCTCTGAAGGTTATGAAGTCTGCATCTGAAATGTCTGTCATTATTTTGTAACATCAACCTTTATTGATTTGCCACAAGTTGGCCAGAAAACTGCAATTTATGAAAAATGGACCAGAAATATGAGGCAAAAATGTGGACATTCTGCGAACATTTGAGAGGTATGATGGTGCCCACTGACTTGTTTTAAGTACTGACACAGTTATGTGACGGCCTTTACATCCTGCTGCTACTTGTTACAACTTGCTGATCTACTAGTCACTGTCTAGGTTACTCAGAGCTGTGTACTGTCCATATCTGTGGTCCCCAGTCCCCCCATTGTCTCTGGCTTTGTCCAGATTTCTTGCAGTAACAAATAGTGACATATGGACAGCCTGTATAACTTCTACCATAAGTGTAGCTCACGTGCAAAATAGTAAGCACAGCCAGTCTCGAACCATGAACACTACCAACCATGGTAATGTACTTAGCCCACTAAGCCACAACAGCTAACAGACAGTGCAGTTTAATTCCTGACACTATCAACCACAGACATACATAGCACATTGACCCCTACATATTGTGGAAATGGAACATGTCGCCAGGTTTATTGGGACAGCCCTGGGATTGTGTGGTTTGCTGCTGTTACCTTGCAAACATAATGTTACTGCAGTTGTATGGGAATATGGGTGTGTTGGGGGTAGGGGACTCTAGCACTGGCAGGCATGCATCTGTCCTACGACCCCACTATTTGTCATTTCCCTCACATAGTCCAGTGGGTTTTCTGCCTTGGGGCCTACTGCATATTATGGGGTGGCCAGTATTGGGAATAGAGTTCATGTTGTCCCACATAGCTGTCAGTTGTCTGCAAGTATCCCAGTAGCCCACTCTATTCCCTTGGCTACACGTGGCAGGTCCATACATATGCTACCATAGTCTAGTACCACATACATTTGTTCTAAAGAAGAGTGACTTACCTTGTGCCTGCAGCAGTTGAGATAACAGTATTTCAGGGCTGACTCTGTCGGATGCATGCAGTACACAGCCAATACATGGTAAAGTACAGGTTGTGTGGTGTGGCTGGCATCTTTTTTATTATGTATGTGAGTCTGAGTGAGGTGCCAGTCCCTAGGTCCCTAGGATGTCAGTGCATGTGCTATGCATTGCCTCTTTGCCAAGGCATACTGGGCATGCCTACATCTACCGATAGGGACAGGCTCAGGGGGTTCCTCCTCTCAGTCCCCCTGTGGCTGTGGGGACCTTGGCACTGGTGGGGGTCTGTATGTCCATTCCCTGTAATGTTCCTGCTGCAGCTGTTTCCACAGGATCATATTATGTAGCATGGCACATACTGTGAACATGTGTGCACATGTGGCTGGAGAGTTCTGCAGGGCCCCACCAAATATATTGAGGCAGCAGAACTGTGAATTGAGCAGCCCAAACACATGATCTATGATATTCCTAGTTTGTGCGTGTGCCTCATTATGGCATTCTTCAGTAGGTGTATGTGTATTTCTGATTGGTGTCATCATCCACGGTTCCAGTGCATAGCCAGCATCCCTCAGTAGATGGCCATACAAGATGTCACCCCTGGTAAACATCTGGTACAGCTGTGATGTGTGCCAGATGTGGGAGTTGTGATAACTGCCAGGGCTACCAGCACACACATTCATGATAATGCCCTGGGCATTGCACATGACCTGACAGTTGATGGAGTGATACCCCTTGTGGCTGATGTAGACTCTACCCTCCTCACCAGGTAGTGTTTTGATGTGCACATGAGTGCAGTATATGGCACCCATGGAAGAGATGCATATTGCTGGCCCTCTCCTCAGGGGTGTGGGGTAAATGTATGTGCTCACTGGCATGTGTTTGCATGGCAGCCAGGAAATGGCAGAGTACCCTGGATGCAGATGCCTGTGAGACCTCCATCATGTTCCCAGTAGGTCTTTGAAAAGTACCTGTAGCTAGTATTCTAAGGACTGCACATACCTTTGTTTCCACTGGGATGGGTTCCCCTCTGTTGGCTCTGGGTCTGGGTTGAGGGTGGCAAAGCTCGGTGAGTTCTTGTAGTATGTCCCTGTCCACCCTACAGGACTCTACTATCTCCAGCTCATGTAGCCCCTGGAAGGTTACCCTCTAGCACATACAGATGTAGCAGAACAGCAGCAGCCCCTATCATTTTGTCAGTTAAAAATTCCCAAGTGTACTCCAATGGTGCAGATTATGTGGGAAAAATCAGACTGAAGGGTGTATGCATACTTTATAGTGCTGTGCTGCAGATGCAGCCTGTGTGATTGGCTGACTGTGATGCATTCCCCCTACCAGGTCTATCACTGAAGGTTTTGAATGGGTCAGTGTCAGTGGAACAGAGCTTATCAGTCATTTATACTTGATTGGCTTTCCCAGGCTATTTCCTTTTTTTTTTTTTTTTTTTTAATTCCTTTCCCTTGTAAGCATTGCAGCTCAGCGAGCAAACCCGCAAAGCTAGTATAAACAGTGCTCAGCAGTTTAGACACACCCCCATGCACGGGCACGCTCAGCTTAGCTTAAAATAGCTAAAACATGAGCCAAGGGGCTAAACACAGCTTAGCAGCACTGGACGCATCCCCCTGCTTAGTTGTGCTTAGCTGAGTGCAAATGGGCACCACTGAGCTCCAGTTCACTTCAACATAGCATGAGACACACACTTTTGATGTCAGCTACCTGTTCTACTAACACCAACATGGTTCCGGCCCTACACGGGTTTTATCTGCAGACACAGTGGCCCATATTTATTATTCAGTAACCCCAGGTCATTTGCATACAGATCTTTGCATATACCCTGGATAGTTCACTACTCCAGGGCCTGTCTCCTTAGCAACCACTGAAACCTGCCATTGTACATTCTGCATGCAGTGCACTATAATGCATTCTTTTTGCAAATGTCTTATTTTCAGTTTTTCAACATTTTAATATATTTTTTCTGCATAATGGCATGTTTGCACATTGCTGCGTGCTACACAAACAGAATATGTGTATTAAAAAAATATATATTTTATAATAAGTTGCATTGCTTTTTGGACTCACTGGGCATAGCTTGGGCCATTTCCATGCCTACATTGCAATATCCAACCTTCTTTTTGGGCTTTTACAGGCCCTGTTTAATTTTTACATTTCTGTGCATGGTTATTTTCCATGTATATTTCTGACACCAACACAGCTCCTACACGTTTACCTTTCTGCTTATTGGATTGCAAATCACCCTCATTTGCATGGATTTCACCTGCTTATGAGGTGATTTGCATTCCACGGACACATGTGTCCGCACGCTCATGCACACCCATCTGTTCTGTTTACTGGATTGCTCGGCTGCTGGTTTCTGTGTTGAGGCTGTGCCACTATGCCTACATGGAAAATCACTCTGTGTAGGCTTTATTGAATTCCACCCGTGTCACACTTTACTGCAGTGAAGTTATTCTGGGAGCAGAGTGGCATTTCTGACATCTTCATTGCCTGTGAGATCTCTAATTTGTCCTATGTGAAATAAGTCAAAACTGAAAGACCATGAATGCAGGAAGAAGCACTGCTAATGCAGTGCAGGAAGAACCAATAACAGAACTGAGTAATGTGGTGTGTAATATCCAAAAATGCTCCACTGTTTTCATGGTGCAGACTCCAGAAGAACTGAAGTTATTCAGTATGGATATTATGGTACTATTGTTTCAGTTCCCTGAAATATTTTGTTAATATTGTCTGTTATAATACAGTGCAATACACTGGACTGAGTTTACATGGATTTTTATCTGAGTGTTCTATTTTTTAAGCATTTAGCTTATACAAGTATTTAAGAAAAACATTTCTTGTGGCTAACTGGTTTTGCCAAAGTTTTTCAAAGAATTGGGTTCCAGAAAAAAATGCACAAACGATAGTGCTCTCACACTAGTTCGGTTTTGTTTGAAACCTCTCTCACCCCTGTACATGCAAAACTGTCTGGCTGAGAAGGTCAGTAAAATTTGGATTTGCAAGTTGCATCCATGTTTCACAGTTCAGATGTAGCGAGTTTATACTTCGTAGGGTTCCCCTCTATTCTTTCTCTGATGGACACTAGTTTAGAACTTTGTCAGTTACTGGTAGAAGCATTCTTTATTTTTTTAACACATTCACTGAATTATCACTAAAGATATTGGCAAACATAAATTTATAACACAGAAAACAAACTACATTAACACATCATCAGTTACATACATCACAAATATGTTCTTTTATATAATTATCATCAATCCAACATTACATAAATTACTCATTCCTGCCTCCCATTAAACCTCAGTCCTCCTCCAAAGTATTATTCTACCTGTATTATTCCCACAGTTTCCATTTATTTTTATGTAATTTGTTCCTACACTTTTCTAAAGATCACTCTTCTGGTTCGTTTTTCTGTTACAATATTCAGTACTTCAAAATATAGTTGGTTTAGTGTTACTTCCATTTTCTAGTGATTGCTTTTTGGCATCCACCAGAATTAAACTTAACAAGGCCTTACTTGGCAATTCAGATCACATGTCACAGATCAAAAGAATAATTTCCCTAGTTACACCCATTTGCTCACCCAATATTTCTGACAGAGTAATCTGGAGGGAATTTATAACATCGGCCAACTCATTACACTCCCAAAAACATATGTTCTCATTTACCTATTTCTACCCCATCACACCTCTAACATTTGCCATCTACCTGAGGAAAACTTTGGAGTCTGCTTGAGGTGTACTTCCAAGCAAAAATATTCTAAATCTTCTATACTTTGTTGCATACTCGAGAGCTATACATATGTCCTCCAATTGTTCCCTTGTAAATTGTTTATCCAATCTCTCTTCGAAATCTTTTCTAAACTCCTCTGATTGACTCTTATAGTTACCTTGCAATATTTTAAATGCTCTAGATTCAACTAAAAACTCTCCCAGAGCAGGTCTTTCACTTAGGATTCCCTTATAAGTTTCTCTTTACCTTACTCTGATATCAGTCCCTGTTAGGGAATGTAGTCCCTAGCTTACAGTCTAAATGTCTTCTTGGCCTCATTCAATTCTATTACCTTTCTCTGTCTAGTTACTTGCTTACAATACAATGATTCATTTCCAGCCCCGTCCTGCCTATTCTCTGTACCTCTAATTGCAGTCATCCATGTCAGCAAAATCTCCTTTCTTCATTCTTGTGTTGGCTTACTTCTTGGAATACTTTCTGGTACTTTGTGAATATATATTCTGAGTATATACTTTGTGAATATAATATTCTATATGGCTGTTATTCCCCTTAAGGATATGCATCCAAAATCCTACTCTCCTTATTTTTGACTTCCCCCACCCCACCCCCACTTTCATCATCATCCCTTTTCACTTTGAATTATAGCTTTCTGCTTGTGCTATATATAGGAGTCTTGACTGTGTAGTTCTGAAATACCCCTTCAAATCAGGTAATCCCAAACCACCTTCTTCTATTTGAAGGATCAACTTAGACCACTTGATTCTTGCCCTCTTACCCTCCCAGATAAAATCCTTCAATGTTTTAATTGCTATCCACATCCATAAGTCTCCAGTTTCTCAGGTTTTGCATTATCTTTTGTTTAGTCTCTTTCCACATTTCCTTAGCTGCCATAATAGAAGTATTTTTAATCCATACTCCTAAATACTTAATCTTATTGTGTCCCCATAATTATGGGTATTGCTGAACCAATTCATGTGTGTGTGTATGTAATTTACAGCTATAGCCTTCATTTTATTTTCATTAATTTTTTATCCCAAAAAGACTTGACACTGTCTCAAAATGTTCCACAGTATTGATATGTCCTTTCCTGGTTTTATCAGGTACAAAATAATATTGTCTGTAAATAAAGACAACTTTTCTTAATTGCCATTCCAATTTTATCCTTGAATTGCTGACCGCCTTATATTCTTTGACAATGGCTCTAAACATAGAGCGAATAAAAAAAAGTGAAAGGGGAAAAAGGACACATCTGCCTAGTGTGTGTGTGTGTGTGTGTGTGTGTGTGTGTGTGTGTGTGTGTGTGTCTTTTATCTGAAATCATCAGCTGAACTTATTCAGAGATGGGTCTTTGGAGATTTTGCAATTGAGTCAAGTGCCATTTTCAAAAGTCTTTTTCTCCATAGTTTTATTACAGATATAAACACGCAATTCTAAAAAAATATTTTAAAGAGCACTAAATTTAAGTCAAAGCAGCTGGACTACATGGGATCCAAACAGCCAGGAGAAACCTAGACTGAAAAGGATTTCTAAAGAGCATGATTAATATGATGATCCTTGTATAGTCTTTATTGTGTAGTTTTAATTACAGAACCTATAAGCCTTTATGTGCACTTCAAAGTAGCCATAACCATAGTTTACCCAGTTACTTATATTTTGATAATTTGGTACGGCTGATTAAGCATAAATGCAGGCTTTGATTCAAATGAAATATGTTTGTTCTGGTAAAATAACTTTATAATTGCACAGGGTACAGCTGTTGAATGTTGGGATGAAAAACTGTTATAAAAAAGGAGTTCCATTGAAACTCAATTACAGTGGTGCTCTACTTTTTCAAAGCAGAGTATGATATACATTTTTAGCCTTTTTGGAGACTGCATTTTTAAATGTAAGAACTGAGAAGTATATCACAAATATAATCTCTGTCTGCAATTTACTTCATACTTTGAGTTAGCTACCACAGAGACTTGCATTTACAAACTGGAGATACTAAGTGAAACTTCCACATGGGGTAGATGGAATGAATCCTCCCTGAGGTGACTACTTTAAGTTGCAATTCCATACACTAGCCATTGGTTGTATATTGTTCCAGGTGTCATTTTCCTGACTTTGTTTTTTTGGGATAGGGAGTGTTTGGACTTGACTCAAGCCCAGACTTGTGTTTTACAGCAGACAGTCAGTATCAGTGACACAGAAATTCAGGATCAAAAGCAAATCTGATATCATAAATACCTATTTCACAATTTTGCTACAGGAAATAATATACCTTTGGCAAGGAATGAAGAACATCAGAAATTACAGATGACATTGCATTAGATTTTTTTGTTACTTATGTTATAACATATCAGTAACTGAAAACATTCTCTGTTTTATTAGAAACTAATACTGACTATTGTATGTTCTCTTGTTGTATATTCTGCCATGTAAAGGGTGGTGTCAACATTGTCTTCTGAAATATTACTTCAGCAATACAATATACAAAAAAATGGTGCTTTCTAGCCTGCAGCACACTATTATGCCTCCTTGATTCAAAAACAACAATCCAAAATGCATCTTGTTTGTAGACAGATTACCTCAATGCTTCCTTGCAAGTCTTTCATGACAAATCACTGTTTTCTCTAGCATTGTGTCAGTGCATGTATATCATTATATTACATGACATACCACCACACTGATGAGCTTATTTCATTGCAGATGCATTGCAACAAATGTATCTAGAGATATAATCTGAACAGACAAAAGTGCAGAATGGCAGCTTTTTTCATGCTTCTTTCTACTGATTGATTAATGAGCTACCCAACAGCTAAACATTTTCCACACAAGACCTCTGCTCTGCTATGTATCTGTATGGTTTTAGAGACCAATTTATCCTTTAGCCACCCCATCAAGTATCATTTGAATACAATCTATTGAAATTCAACATTCATTGAAGAGATGATTCCTTTTTGTACAACATGTCCTGAGATATTATATGACTACCAAAGCTCCAAGCATACTAGAAACAGACAAAAAAAATCAATCTTTGTTCACTTCATTTAGGACAAAATACTACATAAATACTGCAAAAAGGCTATAAATTATACATTATTATAAAAAAATATTTCCCTGATAGACTGTTTAGCATATATTTATTCTAACCATGACAAAAGTATAATAAACAAACTTAAAACACACTTAGATGCAGCCTTCACTGAATACACAGGAGTTATCTAAAGGTTTCTCAGCTGATTTCATTATTTGTTACTAAATGTTGACTTAATTTTTGTGTAAAAAAAACTCAAATAATTTTTGTATTTTTTAACACAATTGTTAAAATTGAATATTTTCCCTTCTGACATTTTCTATTTGTTTTATTATTTTATTAACAACATTTAAACTCCGGGTGCCTCACATCGTGCCATTCTATGCATGTGACTTTGCTGGTGTATTTGTTATTTACTTTTATTATTATAACACCCACTAACTGTTCTTTTAGTTAGATGTGGCATTTTGTCATTTTAGCAATACTTCTGGCACTAAGTTTACTATTGCAGTGAACCAGGATGTGCCATTTTTGCATTCCCTTTGTATGCAGTGGCTGTTCATTTAATATATTTTGTGCACTTAAAGGTCTACATTGTGGGTGAAAATGGTTCACACAATCTATTAATAAACAAATAAAGTTCATAAATTGAAGGAAAACACAGAAGGTCAATAAAAATGGTTCAATTTCCTGACAACTTATTCTGTTAACAAACAAATAAATAAAATTAATAAATGAAAGGAGAATGAATAAAGTCAGTGAAAATGGTTCACAGTCTAAACATCTAATCTGTTAATCCCCTAATCTGAAACACCTAATCTGTTAATCCCCTAATCTGAAACACCTAATCTGTTAATACCCTAATCTGAAGGGGATTGCAATGAAACAATAACTTTAATATGACTGCAGATGGCCTGTGTTGATAAGAAGGATAGCGGTCAGACACAGATTTAATTTCATGCTGTCATGTAAAAATGCTGAGCAAAGAAAGCAGAGTATATCAAATACTCCCATTTTCATTTTAATTGTTTTATTTTTGCAATTGTTTTGTAATTTTGTAATTGTTTGTTAAATAAGTATGCAAACAAACCTGCAAGATCCAAGAGAGTAGAGTTTTATATGAACAGAAAAGCTGAAGAGAGGCTTAGATACAAAAGTAGTGATCTGTGACAAGGTTTCTAAAAGGCAACACAGAAAAATTCAATGTAATACTTCCTCGACTCAAAAAAATAAATAAATAAAAGAAACCAGTAAACAGCTAGGGGAATATGAGTAAAAATAAACTGGACAAACATCTTAGACTAGTTCTAGCAGATAATTTCAAGGTACACAACAGTAAAAAAGAACAAGGCAAAACTGATAGAACATTAGAACTAACAGTGAACAAATCCCCACTATTAGAAAAGTACATTTTATCATCCCGCTGAACTAATAGCAGATAAGTCTCCCATCCTGAATTCTGTATTTAAGTTGCTGCTTTTTCCAAGTAGAAACCATGTTACAATTTAGTGCACTATATAATTTAAACTATTTCTCCCACAGGGATTCTGAAAGCAGACCAAGGAAGGAAGAGTTTTAGTAAGTTTGTATACAGGAGATTGGAATAAATAAAATTCCATCTTGCAAATGTGCTGTTAGGATATAAGTGATTAGAAAAAATAAGAAATTTGTCCTCTCTGAGGAAAAAAAAACTGTGTCAACAAAAAGAAAGAAAGAAAAAAAGTCTTTGAGAAGATACACTGTACTGTACAATCTGGTTAAATGCGAAATAAAAGAAATAAGTCAATGGGAACTTTGATTAGAAATGATTTAGATAACTTTTTGAAGAAGGTAGAGTAAAGGAAAACCATTCACCCTCCTTGCTTCACAACACAAACTGGTGCAATGCATACTAGACAAGACTGACATCCATTGTGATTACTCAAAAAATCATCTTTGGGACTGAAGTGAGAGACAGTTTTCTGTCCTATATATACAGTAGCCCCTAGTGAGTCATTAAGGATGAAGAACATGAAGCTCAGAAGTATTAAAAAGTGCTGCAGGAAATGGCATCCTGACAGAGCTGAAAGAACTGGAAGGCTTAATTAAAGAGCTATTGAGATACGTGTTTTAAAGTAATTGCTATGAGATCTTTGTGCCCAAGGACTATAACAAGGCCATCATTGAGATAATATATATATGGATATAGGAAAGTTGTGATGTTAGAAAACTATAAGCCAATAAGTCGGATTTGAATTATTGGAAAATGAAGAATTTAGTACTGCAGACTCTACAACATCAAGTGAAGTAACCAAGTCTAACTGATATCTCACAGCATGCATCATACCATCCAAATCAGCAACTACCAGTAATTTAAGTTTTTATAACAATGTTATGATAGACCTATAAAATAAAGTGCAGGTTTACAAATACGTCTTTCAGGCCTTTGGTGCTATTGGTAGTAGTATATTAATATCTAAGCTCAGAAAATTAGGAGTTGAATCATCTTTGTTATCCTGAATACAGAGGTGACTATATAACCACAATTAGAATATAAAGCTTGAAGGTTCTATTTCAAATTAAAATGCTTTAAAGCAAAAGGTTCCAGTCATCAACCTTACTTATTTACTGTGTACCTTACAAATTTAAAACTTGAGAAATGCATTTCTTTAAATTGTATACATATAACAAAAATGATTCCAATAAGTGTGAAGACTAAGGATAACAATATTATATAGCAGGCTTTAACAGGTTTATCAGACTGGCAAAGTATTAACAACATAAAATGGACATTGGTAAAAATTTAATACTTTTTGCAATCAAAAGTACTAGTAAGTATTACATAAATAATCATACTATTGATAAAGTTTCTACATTTAAGCATCCTGCATTTGCTTTCAAAGAAAATCTAACTTTCATTGCATATATTAATGATTTATATAAATGGTGTCCAAACATTTGTAGCTGTATTATTAGATACATTACATCTAATAGAAAGGAAGTTATTAGCCCTGTTTCTACTAGTATTGCTTAATCAAGTCAGAATATATTAGCCCAATCTGGTCACATTTCAGTGACAAAAAGAAAAACAGAAGAATAATTAATCCAAAATTCCTAACAGCCAAAGTCTCCAATAAGATTTTTTTTTTTTGTAAAATCTTGTTTGTTAAATTGCTCTTGTGAAAACTGCATAGTCTAAGTTTGTTAAAGAAGGTTTTTTTACTTATGTGGATCTTGTGCAATCTGTTTTATTGGCATCTGTCAGGATCAAACATTGAAGGTTACCAAAAAAGATACAAAGGAGAAAAGAGAAATATCACTAGATTTTATTTCCATTAACATAAAGAATGCTAAGCAGAAACCTTATTTTTCCATTCAAGGTTAGCAGAGATGGGTTTTTGCTTGAATGCTTAGAAATGAGACCTTCAGCGATATAGAATCAAGAGGCATGCAGACTGTTAAGAAAACTTAAGCACAGTAGCATTACTAATAACTGCTTTTGTGAAATCTTGCTACTCACTTCCAGTTTGCATAAGAGAGAGCAAATACCCTGAAACTTTCAAAGCAAAAGTAGTTAAATTCCTAACTAATATGATAAGTTTTTATGTCAGTGGCCAGTTCAAAAACTAAGGAGAGAATATGATTAGACATAATAAATATATTCAGGACTGCAAAGAGCAAACTTAAGAGAAATTCTTATTAGCTGTGGAAAAAAAAGAAACACTGATGGCTCAGTATGAGCTGCAGTTTATCCAACAGGTAATGGACATAAGATATTTATCTGTTCAAATGTAGAACCACCAGATCCAGATTCCTTGATGTTGCAACTCTCAGAATGTTCTAACAATTTTATGGCTCTAAATATATATATACAACCTAGAGCTGTTTACTGAATTTCCTGTTTGCACTTATTTTTAAAATCATTTTTTTCTCAAAACTTGCATTTTATCTGTCTTCTGTGGGGTCATTTACTGCACTGTTATAACTTGTTGATACTTCTGCTATCTCTGAAAACAAGAAAAAAAAAATCTTGCTTTTTTCCCACTTTTCTGAGATTTAAAAAAGTTCAGTTACAGGCTTGCTGTTCTTGAACTGTTTGTAAGTTTCTTGGAGGCCATTTTTGCTTGGGCTAAAGGGAAGTCACTGTTGATAAGTGGCAGTGAAAACATTGAGCAGCCTGCCTGCCCCTGTGGGAGTGGTTACTGACTTGAAACTGTAGTTTTATTGGCCATTTTGGGTCAATTCCAAACTCCTTCATCTTCCTCTCTTAAAACCCTCTTCAGCGGCAGTGCCGCCAAATTGGGTTTAAACTATTCCTGGCTCCACAAAGTCTGCTCTTCACTTTTTCCCTTAGAACTGCTCTATCTCTCAATTTAAACACCATATTCACATTCTAAGGCCCTTCACTGGTCCAATTAAGTAATCCTACAAGTTAGCACTATTAAACCATAAGCACTACTTACTCTTATACTCTCTACAATTACCCTGTCCTCTATTGGTCCATCTTAAATTCAGTTTCCCTATATTACTCTAGCATGTCCAAAGGTCAGTCAATGGTTTCCTCTCCAGTCCAGCTGGTGAATCTGGGAATTTTGAGGCAATGTTACAACTGTCTCATGTACACGGACAACCCTCTCCTCCTCCAAACAGGTTCAAATATATGTGAGAGATGCAACTATTTAGCCAAACTGGAGGCTGAGCTCTCTCATCTCAAAACTGGTGTAACCAGTCAGGAGGAGAAGGTAACCTCACACAACACAATTCCAGTATCACATAGTCCCACCACATCAGCGAACCAAACACATAAATACACAAAACACTCGGAGGCTCTAAATAAAAATCTACCTAAGCAACAGAGACCTCCAAAGCAGACATCCAAGCAAACGCTACCTCAAAACAAAACACACACAACACGTAGCCCACAAAGTCAGTGTGCCAAGCAGCCACAGCCCTTAAGGCTGAATAACACACCTGATACTCTTTTAATAGGTGACTCTATTGTAAGACACACTAACGTCCCGCTCACCAGGCTGAATAAAGAGAAGGTCATGGTGAGCTGCCTGTCAGGTGCTAGGATCCGCCACATAACGCAAGTACTCAGGTCACTCCAAAGCAAATACAAATATGACTCAGTCATTGTACATGCTGGTGTGAATGACCTGAGACGTACTTCCCTGGACTACATGAAAAGAGGCATAGAGGAGCTCTCTGATCATGTAGCCCAGGCTGGTATGACCCTGACCTTGAGCAGCATCTTACCCTCACCTAGAATGATGCCACAGTACAAAGACAAAATGATCGATTTTAACAATTGGCTAAAATTTTGGTGTCATTCAAAGGGGATCCAGTGTCTGTTAGTCTGGGATGACATGCTCGACAAGCCACGTTGCTTTGCTAGGGACGGCTTGTGCCTGTCACCACTGGGCTTTCGGATATTGGCAAAGGCTCTTGCCACCCCCATAGTGCCTTTTTTAGGCAAGGCTCAAAAGTCAAACCCACCCCCATAGACAGCACAAGGAACAAGAAACTAAGGGTAATGCTGCTTAACGCCAGAAGTCTTAACCTCAAGATGCATGCACTCGAAGCTTTCCTCAGTATGGAGAACATCGATATCTGTGCAGTGACAGAAACCTGGTTCAAGGCTCCAGAGAGCACCCCAGCACTACCAGGCTATACCTCATATCATGCTTTTCGGCCCCAAAACCCGGACCAAACCACAAAAGGAGGGGGAGTTTCCATATTTATCAATGATATCCACACCTCCAGATTAGTGGCATTGCACGAAGTATCGAAGACCATCCATGTGCAACTAACAGTGGGCAAGACTGCTTTTCAGTTTATAGCATCCTACAGACCACCCTCTCAAAGTCAGGAATCCCACTCGGCTTTCCTGAAAACATTGGAGAACATGAAGATCTCTCCGAACACCATTATATTGGGTGACTTCAACTACCAAAACATTGCCTGGGAGAACTACTCGAGCCCCCAGCACCCTAGCCCAAAGGTTCCTGGAAATTATAAACTCAAATGCTATGGAACAACTAGTCACCACTCCCACAAGAGGGGACAACATAGTAGACCTGATCATTACCAACATGGGGACTCTATGCTCCACACCAGAAGTATATCCCTCATTGGTAAGATCAGACCATAAATTAATTTCACTGGATGTCCACATCCCGACCCCACCCTCAGCCCAGAAAACCACAGTGAAAAACTTCTCAAAAGCGAACTTCTCACTTCTCAAAACCGAAGTGGAATCCTTCAAGGCCCCAGGGCCATTGGAAACTATGGCCCAAACTGCAGAATGCTATATAAATGCATTCTACGGACATCTCCAGGAATGCATGGATCATGCTATCCCAAACAAAACCAAGACCCAATCATCCAAAGGCAGGCATCCAGTCTGGTGGACCCCTGCCATAAATAAACTGTACAACAGAAGGAGGAAGCTACTACATGATAGAGCAAAATCCCTAATAGGGAAGGCATCTCTGATCAGTACTAGCAAAAAATTACGATCCCTCATAAAATCCTCCAAGGCCAGCTTCGAGTGAAAAATTGCACAGGACACCAAAGACAA
>NC_056739.1:274392501-274623175 GCF_019279795.1 Protopterus annectens
AGTGAAAGGAGGGGCTAAAGGTGTTTTATGTGAATCTAACTGAGTGGGGGGTCATAGACATGAACTTGCTACATTGCAGGCATACATCTGAAATTATCTGTAGGTACTTCAAGGAATAAGTAGGCCTTGGACTAATAACAGTAAGCATGGAGGAGATGGCTAATGGTTGTATGATTTTTTTTGTCTTCTTTGAATGAGAGTGTTACTGTGATAACCTTGGGTGCTTTTACTTCCTGTACTCTTGAGGAGGCCATATGGTGGATTTCATTGTAAGGGTGAGTCTTAGAGCTTGATTTAAGCCAGAGAGTTGTTCTTTAGGTGATTGGATTCAGTAGGAGGCTGTCAATGTGGTTCTATTTTATATATATATATATATATATATATATATATATATATATATATATATATATATGTTCAGATATTTCATATTTGCATGGATTAGTTATGATCCCAATGCTTGGGATTAGTTAGAATACCTCCTCAGTTGCTTATGATTAAAATTTAATTTTGCCTAAATATCTCTTACTGGGTATGTAGATACGATCATTGGTATATCGTGGTGCAGTTGTCACTTCTGAGATTGGGTCGCCATGGTGGCAGCCTGGTGAATGGATTTTGGTCTGGTGGTCTTTGTAGCCATGCATTGGTAGTGATGGTTTGGTGATTCACAGCTTTCCTGCTGCCAGCTGAGCCATTAGTGACAGTGTGTACATATCATGGGTCACAAAGCACCCATGAGTAATGGTCACTCGCTGTTCATGAGTGGTGTCGTACGGACCTTTATTGGGCACTCGCCGTGAATGAAGAGTGTAGCATGGACCTTTATTGGGCACGCGCCGTGCACCAGCAGTGTGGCATGGACCTTTATTGGGGGGACAGATGGGGGGCATGGGCAAATAGCTCGCACTTGACTGTTATATAAAATGGAAAAAAAACAAAGAAAATGCTGGCTTTGAATGAGGCATGGTATAGTTATGCCAACTGCAGTGCTTTCCTAATTAAAAGAGATTCTGTTGCTTGAACAACGATTGTGTGTGTCAGAGCTGAAATAGTAAGGAAAGGCCACAAGTCATCTGCATATGTGCAAGTCTGCAGGTGAGGAGGTGGTATGGGAGACACTCACAAAATAGTAGAAAAAATAGTGGATGATTTGTTTCTTCTTTGGAAAGGTACAGAAGACAGTTTAAATGAGTTTCTGGTATATATTAATGAAACAGTTGATTTTTTAAAATTTACCTATGTTTATAGTAAAAATAAAAGTGTCTACTTAGATGTAGAACTTGAGATAGAGTGGTGTAATATGAATTTTAACACCAGAATTCACCGAAAGTTCACATTCTCAAATTCTTATTTGGATTATGGGAGCTGGCACCCGTACCATCAAAAGAGTGCCATAGTTAAAGGCCAGTTGGTGCAGGCTGCCAGAATGGTGAGTTCTGATGTGGATTTTTTGGTAGAATTAAATTTTATTACACATATGTTTAAACAAAGGGGATATCCTGACTGTCTTTTGGATGACCTTGCTCATGAAGTAACCCACAAATGTAAACAAGGTTTTTATAGACCCATATTGGGCCACGGATTTGTGAGTACTAATAGATCTAGTAATGATAATGTTTTTTTACAACTCAGCCTTCATTTTGACATACAATGGCATGGCCAACAGTATTATTGATGTGGTAAATGCCAATTGGAAGATTCTTCAATTTGATGCTAATGTTGGGTTGAAAGTTGGTAAAAACCCGAGACATGTTTTTAGGAGGGACAAATCTATAAAGAAGATTTTGGAAAGTATAAGACATGAAGGCAGAATCAATAGAAAAGTAGGTAATTTTAAATGTAATTCCTGATCTTTTTGTCCATTTATAATGGAAACTGAAGGTCAAATAAAGGTTAATCGGAAGACTGTCAATATTTTAGATGACACTACAATTGTAATAGTAAAAATGTTGTGTATATGGCTAAATGTGGAAAATGTTCTAGTTTCTACATTGGGAAAACCTGTAGAAAATTTAAATTAAGAATAGGTGAACATCTGGGTGACATCAGACATTGTAGGGTTACTAGTGCTTTGTATAGACATATCAATGAAAATCCAACACATGATTTTAAATTTTTGGTTTTACAGCAGTTAGTGCTGGATGAACTGGGGTGCATTACAGATGTGCATTTGGATATGATGGAACTGAGATGGCAGTTGTTTTTAAATGCCTCTTGTTACCCAGGTATCAATGAAACTATAAGCATTGCTAGTGTTTTAAAACTTGATTGGATTTTAGGTTAGTAAAGTTAACATGGATTTTATTTAATAATTTAACATATTATAATATTTTATGGTAACATTTATTTAGTTTTGTTATTTGCTATATGCAATATTTTTACTGCTGTAATTTGATGTGTATATATTGCTTTAAAATTTTTGGTGCAATTTTGAATGGTTAATTGAGGGGTGGGTATATATTTGGCTGGGTTTTTGTGCAATATTGTTCTAAGGAAGTCTCTGTAATAGAGAGGAAAGTGCTTAACTTCAATAAACTTTGTGTCCTTTGGATTGCTCACATTCTGCTGGTTGGATCTTCTGAGGTGGCATGGGAGTCATACTGCTCAATATGTAGCACAAGTAATCTGTAGAAAGCCACAGATAATGGGGGACAATGGCCCAAGATAAGAGACATTTTCCACTATTGCTGTTACGAACATGGACTGTGAATAACAGGTCTTAAATTAACATGTATTCTTTTAAAGGCAGGACGTTTGAAACCCAAATGGGCTGTCATTATTTCTTGACACTAATCCTCAATGAGGTTTCTGTGATTTGACAGTCGACCACCTTTTATAGCCAGCAGAACATTATGAAAGGCATTCACAGGCAAAATGAGCAGCTTCTGCTCAATCTTTAGAGGGAAGTTCTACAGGGAAGCAAATAACCCCAGGCAAATCAGTAGTCACAGCAGTCCAAAATAACATTTAATGCTTGCAGGGTATGTCCTGTGTTCAAGGACATTGGCGTATTAGAATTTTTTTTCTTCTTCTTGCCAGTACAAGTTCTTATGGTTGTTTTCCTTTTAGCAAATGACTGGGATGCAGAGTTTGAGACAAAGATGGGTGGCTATTTTCTCACAGACAGAAGAGCTTTTTCAGGAGTTACCAACCAGTGAGTCTCCTGTGGTGGAGGAGCCTGGCATGTCCAGAAGGAAAATGAGAGGGCAGGTTGGTCCCTGAGGGAATCGAGCATGACAGTTGAGAGAGTGCTGGAGTGGAGCTTCCACTCGATGGATCTGCACATGATACAGTCAAAGGTAATGATGGTCTGTTGGGGATTCATGCAGATATGTCAAGCTTGGTATGATTGGGGCTCTGGGTAGGGGGAGATGGGGAGTTGTTTCAGAAGCCTGGGGAAGACTTAAATATTCTAGGGGAGCAGGAGAGGCTTAGTGATGGAGGCAGGTCCAGACTGGTGCAGTTATTGAGGAAGGTAGCTTAGGGTTTTTAGGGAGTGCAGGGTCATCCTTAGGTGAAGAAGACTCACAATGGCAAGAGGCAGGTTCAAACTTTGGGCTCCATCCAGGGAATTAGTTAGTTACACAAGCTGTGGAACAAGGAAGGGGAGGTCTTCTTGACTCCTCGCATACCAACATCAGTTAAAGAAAAGGGCAAGTATGTAGAAATTTTCAAGTTAATCAATGCTGAAGGGGTGCAATGCTTGATTGACTCTGAATCAGTGAAAAGCAAAGAAATGCTAGCTGCCTTAGCAGCTTTGGGGTTGAGGAGAGTAGGTAAGCTGCGAGCAAGAAGATGGGACAATTGGGTGTTAGGTTTCATGTACTACATGGTGGTTTGGTTGGAAAAGGATAGCTCCATGGCACTACCACTTTTGCCATATTTTCTCAAGATCTGAGAGGAACAATGGCTGTGGGTGGGGAATGTCTAGTTTTGGTATGATCAGCAGACCATATGTGAAAGGCAGTTGATCAAGCACTGCACTGGGAAGGTTGGCCCCCAGACATTTGGATAGCAACCATGATGGATAACTTTGGGGTTGCTATCAGGGGTGGAAGGTTGGGAAGTGAAGGGGTGGAGGTGTGCTGGGCCTTTACTGAAAGGCATTGTTCATGGACTGTGTATAGGTTTTCACACACCTGTTCAAATTGTGCAGGCATACATCCAGCTATACAGTGTGGCTGCTTAGAACGTTATTTGGTAAATTCAGGTTCCATTCCCTCTGAAGCAGGTACGTTCACTTCTATACCTCAGGGATTTCAAGGTTTTTGGGGGTGAGGAAATTTTCATATGCAGACAGGAGGAATGTCTTTTTGAAGATAGAGGGGGAAGACCAGGTGATGCATTCGCCTGTTAAGGTGCAGGTATTGTGGGACATGCTTAAGCAATTTCCTGATCTGGCAGTTGCGGAGGAATTAATCAAGGGATTTTCTGAAGGATTTTCTGTTAAGTTGAGGGTTCAAGGGGAGGGTTCAGTCTCTAAGAACTTGCAATTGGTGCGAGAAAGGAGAAGGTTTTGAAATCACAGGTGGAGAAGGAGCAGTGTGCAGGCAGGTTACTGGGCCCATTGTATCATCCACCCTTTGGCAACTTTAAGGTATCTCCATTAGGTTTGTTCCCTAAGAAGTTTTCTGGTGAATTTTGGCTGATTCGCCATTTGTTCTGTCGTGAAGGGAACTCAGTTAATGATTTCATCTCATTAGAAGACACTAAAGCTTAGCTCATTCAGGGCGTTGCTGACTCATGGCTGTTAAAGGTGGATATCCATCAAATCTGTGTTTTGGTTATTACCAGTGTAGGAAGAGGAGTGACCATGGTTAGGAATGGTAATGGAGAACAGGTTCTACTCTTACAAGGCCATGCCCATGAAGTGTTTAGTGGCCTGGGCCACTTCTGAAAAGTTTAGCACAACTCTCCATTGAATGTGGCAGCAGCAGGTGGGCTCAGAGAAGGTGGTACATTACTTGGATGAACTTTAATTAATAGATGATGGGGTTGATAGATCGATAGAGTGTATGTGGTTGTTTTTGGGGATGTATGAAGAGTTGGGGGTTCCCTTGGCCACACATAAGTTGGAGGGCCCTGCCAAGTCTTTCAGTTTTTTGGGACTGCTAGTAGATGTGGGGTGAGGATTATATTGTTTGCCCCCTGAGAAGATAGGACACTTAAATGATAAAGTGATGAAGAGCAAGGACAAGGTGAGGATTATGGACATTGTGGAGCTGTTAAGGCTAATGAATTTTGCAGGTTGGGTAATTCATCCTAGTCATATGTTCAGCAGGTCTGTGGCTTTTTTGTTAAAAGGGGGAGAAGCAAGCATAATTGGGTGGGGATTGATAAGCATTTTTTATGATGATTTAGAGTTGTAGTTGTCCTTTTTGGATCCATTTAATGGCTTTTCCTTTTGGCAGACAGATTGGGTTGGTCAAGAAGAGTTGCGATGTTTTACAGATGCAGCAGGAGATACAGGGATGGGAGCGTTTTTTAGTGGTGAATGCTTTGCAGCTTGGTGGTCGGACAATTGGAAGGACGAACGGAAAAGAGAGGTGGCCTTTTTGGAACTGATGCCAATTTGGGCAGCATCTATGGTATGACAACAGTGGCTGCAAGCGAGGAGGGTCATTTTTCATTCAAACGATATAGCAATGGTGCAGGTTTTACAGTCAAAGACAACAAAATTTAAATTACTTTTGTTAGTGCTAAGGAAATTGGTTTTGCAGAGTTTGTTGATTAACTTTTCTTTTACAGGAGTGCATTTGGCAGGTGCTAGAAGTGATACTGCTGACAATTTGTCTCATTTTCAATTTTCAAGGTTTCATCAGTTAGCTCAGGAGGCAGAAGGTAAACCATTTCAAGTTACCAGATTAAGTGTGGAAGATTGGACTGAAGTAACCAGACAGTTGGTCCTGCAGTCTTGGGGAGTTTCCACAAGCAAGGCATATGGTAGGACTTTACACGATTTTGATAATTTTTTTTGCAGCTCCCTGAAGAGGGATTTTGGTCTGAAAAATTGTTATTGCAATACTTAGCTTAGGCTTGGGTGCAAGGTAAGGCTATCTGGATCTGGCCACTCTCAATATATTTGCATGGGTGGCAGGGTTGGAGGATTTCATGTAATCCTGGACAGTAGCTCATATGTTGAAAGGATGGGGTAGACTTGATGAGGTTAGGCAGGACAATCGCTGGCTGATAACAAGACAGGTGCTTTGTTGTGGGGTTCACAGTTATTTATTGGGAATTCGGTGGATTTTAACTTGTGGGTGACATTGTCACTCTGGATTTATTATGGAGCATTTAGGGTATCATTAAAAAATCTTTAAAAAAAAAAAATATATAGATATATATATATATATATATATATATATATATATATATATATATATATATATATATATGTGTGTGTGTATGTGTGTGTGTAATATAATTAATTTTAAGAAACCTCATTAAAAATATACATATTTTGCCATTTTAAATATATGAGTAAGAGTATAAAAATGCATATAGTACACCACTTAAACTATAACACTAGATAAAGGAATGTTTTTCCTTCAGTATTGGTTTTATACTATTCATTACATTTAAATCTGGTAAAATGTTTGCTCTAAAATAATGTACCTGCCCACAGCAAGTATTCTATAGTATTGTGGCCCTCCAGAGTGGTCTTTCTTATTTCCTATAGTTTATTTTTATTTATTTTTATTTTACATTTGTTGACCGGGCCAGTCTAACTGGATATATGTCCATTTTCAGTAGAGGCCCGGGGAGAAAAGCTCCACATAAGCAAAACTTACAACTTCAGGTACAGATAAATAATTATATAACAACTTAAGGTACAGTACTATTGTAGGCTGAAGAATACATGTTATATGGACAAATATTATTATTAAAGGAGCAGAAGATAAGAAACAGATAGATCAACAGACTATTTTAAAGTGGCACACAATAAGAAAGAGAGGTGAAGAAAAAAATATACAAATAAATGTAACAGGTCAAGGTGTTCCAATCTCCTCCTATTATCATACATCCTTGTTGAATAACTAGCTTCTACAGTCATATTCTTTATGTATTGTCTCTCTGTTTTTTTAACACCCTGCCAAACAACAACTCACCACTTTAAATCTTCTTTGCTTGTCTTTCATTTGTCTCTCAGGCTTTATTGTTACACTTCATTAAATTAATAAAGAGACCCATTTTTGCCCTGTTCTAGTTTAGCAATTAGCATGCCTTCCCACCATTCTATAAAACATTTAATTTTCTTTATGATTCTGGTACATTTCCCATAATACTATTATCTGGGATTTACTATTGTAAATATAAGTCAGTATCTTCTCCAGTTTCCTCTTATCAACTAGGCCATTATCATTCCAAACTAGTAAGTCAAACTGTGCCATTATGATGCTTACATTTTATTCTACTTAATTTATATTCATTCTCTGTCTGTTACCAACTTGTCCTTCATAGTCTGATTCTATCACTTTATTAATCATTATTAAATGCAACATTAACACTGCATACAGTTTGAGAACAGGGGCACAGACAACATGCAGTATAGGACCCAACCACCATTCAGTTATAGATACATAAGTTTTCACTTTTGGGTAACATTTTGACATACAGTACTTATATTATTACATTTATTTTAATCAAAGAGCTGTTTTACTGATTTCAATGGTGTTAAGTTTTCAATCAGTATGTAACTCACATTTTGACTATATCATATAATTTTCCATGTACGTATTTTTCCTTTAGGTAGTGTCCACATTCAATGTTCCCAGTGTATTGTTTTTATAGAGTCATCCACTTTTTTTGAAAAATATTTAATTTCTTTTGTTTCATCCATCATTTTCTTTTGGCGAACATGGCTTTCCAGGAAATCTCTCCATGTGTCTCTAGTTTACTTTTCTGCAGCTGTTACCTGGTAGCTTCAGCCTTTGTTACATTGTCCTGCTTTCATATTTTGTTTTCACTTTGCCAATTCATCTTGTGGCTGTCAAGGTTTTATCTGTTATTAAATTCATTGGCTGATATGTCTGTAGTTTAATCAGTATCTTTGCTGTTTTTTCACTCTAAAATTGGGACTATTTACTCTGTGTACTTTTTGTTTTAGTATCATCAGAAAGTACAGTCCATGAGCTGAGGTACTTTCTCATAATTTTTTTTTATAATTCTTCCTTTCATTTTGTTTTTAAACTGCTGTAAACCTCATGTTGTCCCTACATGACCTATTCTTGAGTTCAGCCAGTAAGTTTATATTTTAAATAATTCTTCCACCATTTTTGTTTTTATCTCATTTTATTATCTCTCATTTTTTATCTCTCTGGCTCCCATTGTGCACTTACTTATTTTGTTGTTTACTTGTATTGTAGAGTTGTAGGTCCGTTTGTCTGGTTGGGTGTATGTCCGGTGCCAATGGTTGTATTGTGTGTGATGTCCGAGGTGTGCTGATTGTTTTTTCATCTTCCTTACCTTGGAACTTTGGATCTGGAACTTGAAGCTGGGCCTTCAGTGTGAGTTGGTGCATTGGTGGCAGAAGCAGAAGCTGAGTTTTGCCGGTGTGAAATTCAAAATTGGATCATGTCTTGTTGGGTCAGAGGAATCCTGAATTGGTGGTGAGATGGAAATATGGACAGTGTTGGAGCTGTGTCAGCGATAGAGTGGCTGGTGACTTGATGATGAGGACAAGATCGTGTGGTCATGATCATTAGGGCCTGTGGTTGGCTGCAGAAGTACATCTGTGGATTGGTTTATGGATTGCTGGTTTCTGTGTTTGGCTGAGCGGAATGATGTTTCTGTGCCTGTGGTTGGACTAGGACTTGAATGTATTTTGTGCTGGAGTTGGATTGCAGCGGTTGTAGTTTTTGGCACTGTCAGTTGGCTCATAATGTTTTTTTTTTGGGGGGGGTTGTTTTCTGTGTAAGGTTTTTATGTAAATGTTGCTGGTTAATGTTGAGCTTGGAGGAACAAAATTTTGTTCAGCTGCACACTTGTGGGTGCATGCGGTTGAATGGCAATAAAGTGAATCTTGACTATTGAATTTTATCAATTTGCACATTAACTATTTCCTCTGAATGCCTTGTTAAAACATCTGTTTCCTGCATCCTTAACTATTTCCTCTGAATGCCTTGTTAAAACATCTATTTTCTGCATCTTTCTGTTGTTAGTCTCTGTATACTCCAACAGGGACCTACTTATCTTGAAAATCTCAAGAATGCATTTGGTCAATCTTTCTTTCTAGAGTAACTGAAGAGTTTTCTTCAGCAACTATTATCATATGCTTTTCCCATCTCTCCTTTACTAGGGTCTATATTAGAACATCAAAGTTTCAAAACTACGAATGTTCTAATATCGACCCCTATTCAGCAAAAGCTGAAAATATCGAAGCAACAGAAAACCAAATTTTTTCCTAGGGAAAGAATTCGGTTGTCCATTTCTGTTGCTTCAGTATTTTCAGCCCTGTGGTGGAAAGTTACAGGTCAGGTTCGGGTAAGTGTGTGATTGAGTGTGGGTTAGGTTAGTTAAGGTTAGGGTCCAGGTTAGGTGTGTGTGCGATTGTGTGGACATGAGGGTTAGGGCTGGAAGTGAGGGTTAGGGTGGGTTAGGTGAGTTAGGGTTAGGGTGCGGGTCAGGTAAGTGTGCGATTGTGTGGATGTGAGGGTTAGGGTGGGGTAGGTGAGTTAGGGTTCTGTATGTTCTATGTTTCGCTGAATAGGGGTTGATATTAGATAATTCGAAGTTTTGAAACTTCGATGTTCTAATACAGACCCCTTTATTATACTGCTTTCATTCTCCTGTGTTTTCGCAGTCGCTTTCCTTTTTACTTCATGTTGCTTTTTCCTTATTGATCTTCTAGATGTTACAGATACTTCAGTTAAAAAGTTTTTTCATAACAATGAACAGTAGTTTGCATAATTTTGCTAATTTAAACTGTTTACTGCAGAGATCTCTGTTTTATGCTGCTTAAAGTACTGAGCTACTTTGAAATGCTCTTGAAATCTATATTTTTAGTAAAGATGGAGCAGATATGTGAAATATACAAAAGAAGAATTTTCCCCCATCTAAAAATGCTGCAGTCCCTGGAAAATGAAAACAATTATATATATATATATATATATATATATATATATATATATATATATATATATATATATATATATATATATATATATATATATATATATATATAGTCTATATTAAATCAGCAAATGCTCAAAATAGTGAACACTAATTTATCGACCCTTTAAGAGCAAAACCTGACAATCCTGAATCCAAGGAACAACGATTTTTTTCCCAGGGAAAAAAAATTGCTAGACCGTTTTCAGGACTTTGCCATTTCCTCCACTGTGGTGCGATCTCGGAGTTGGTATATTTAAGTAGGGGGGTGGGGGGCACAGCTCCCCACATCAGGGGTGTTATTTTGTGTTTGAAAAAAAAAAAACCTGTTTCGCATCTTCATGATTGTCAGGTTTCACTCTTTAAGGGTCAAAAAATCAACATTCGCTATTTTAAGGATTCACTGATTTAATATAGACCTTGTGAAGATAGGTGAAGGCTGCCAGCCTAGCTAGATAGAATTTTGTACATAATTCTGTCATTTGTAAATATTAATATAAGCCACAGGCTTGTTCTCTTAAATGTGAAAAGACTGCATTGGGTGTTGAACTGCAAAAATGTAACTATAGTGCTCTCTGCTGTAAAAAAGCTGATAAGTCAAGCATTGTGAAATTCTTTGATTTAAAACTCGGAGATGAGATGTCTAGAGGGAGGCATACTGCATATTGTTTTGAAAGAAATTATGTAATCTGAAATTAATCAGTGCTACTGTGTTATCAATTTAAGGACAGAAAGAATGAGGGCATTTAGCATTTGTCTTGAGAACATTCAACTCACCAGCACTGTCTTGCTCTATATGTAAGTTTATTTTAGAACTGTGTTTTCTCTTAGATATAGCTAGGAAATAGGAAGATTAGATTAGTCTTTTTTCTGCATTGATGTCATAACTTTTCTACTGTATTATTTTAAGTATTTCTCTATGATCTCTGAGCTCTTGACTAGCACTGTGTAGTAAGTAGTATTGTCATGTGTTTTTATTATTTATTATTAAATATTTTTAAACCTTTCAACTGTGGCTGTTTTGTGTAGAGATAATTTAATCTCTAGAGTACATTGCATATATATATATATATATATATAGTGATACTGTACAAAGTCACTCCAAATAAGCCTTGACTGTTCAGTTACACGTACAATTTGGATAGTAATATTGCACAGTATAATTGAACACCCTTTCATAAGGGCCTTTTGGTAGCTGATAAATATTAGTGGGTGGTGGCAAGCGGTACTACCATATAGTCTGGGAAAAAGTGGCACAGTTGGAGAACCTGTGCCAGCCTTCCCCAGGAGTGTCTGTGTAGTTGTATATAACTCTTATCTCAAAATTTGTGTGTGTGTCAGCTACTTGGGCAGGGACATGAAGCTATTCATAGAATGTGTTCCTTAGAAAATGAATACGAAGAATCCCAACAGGATGTGGTTAATAGGTTCAGAGCTAAGGGATACAAAGAGCCTGACATCCAGGGTGCTCGACAGGTTGCCTCCAACTCAACTAGAACCTCACTTCTCACATATCGTGATAAAACCCATACTGAACGGGATGATTCCATTCGGTTCATCACAACATTTGGACAAAACATTAACTTAATTAGAAATGTTATGTCTAAGAATTGGAACATTCTTACTGCTAATGATAAACTTACACCTCTGATTGGTGATGCATGTAAGTATGGCTATAGAACAGGCAGGACACTTGGTTAATGTTTTCACATTTTAAAAGGGTAAGCTCAGCTGGAGCTATACACCATCAACTAACTATGACAGGTGACAGGTTATGGGGCACTTACAATTGTGGTCATTGTTCATCATGTTCATTTATTTTCACATCCAAACAGTTTACCAGCAAAAACACTTACAGGATATATGACATAAAATTTTTTGGTAACTGTAACAGCGATTGGGTGGTGTATCTTGCAAAATGCACATGTGGTTCTTTTTCTTGGACAAACATCATGTTCACTTCATCTGCATATGTCTGAGCATCATAGTGACATACAAACCAAGAGAGAGACCAATGCTCTATATAGACATTGCCTACACCACAACTCAGCCAGATTCCAGTTCGCCATTGTTGACAGGATTCTTGGTGACAGATCCAATAAACAAGGTTGGAACTCAATCCTTACAAAAAAAGAGAAGTATTGGATCATTAAACTGGGTGCTTTGTTTTCACCTGGTTTAAATGACCATTTATAAAGTTATGTGTTTTATTTTTATTTTTATTTCTATTTGTTATCAGTAACTATGGTTACTATTTAAATTACATATGTTGTCTTATTGTATAACTTTTCATTCTCTTTTTATTTTCCATACAGGAAACAATTTGAATTTTGGGAAGAATCCTTTGGGAAGAATCCTATTGGATGGTTCATGTTATATATGTATGTGTGTCACTTCACATCAGTAACTCCTTTTATTCCCACTGAGGAAAGCCTGTTGGCTGAAACCGGTCTGGGATGTATATTATTTTGCAAATAAAATACTTATGTATTTACTTTGCTAGTCCTGGTTGGTGCTTTTCACTGTATTTGGTGCTGGCATTTTTTTGTCTACTTGTACCAGTTCCTGCCTTGTACCTGGTCCTACTTGCAGAGAGTTTTTTTCTTGTGGTTGTATATAACTCTTATCTAAAAATGTGTGTGTGTCAGCTACTTGGGCAGGGACATGAAGCACTGGTTGGACAGAGAGGGTGCTGGAGATTTTAGCTTGTCACTAAGCTGAGATCTGGACCCTATAGCTGTGCCAGTGGGGAGTCTTATTGGGGACCTGGAGAAAAAGGGAGAAACCAGCCCCAGACTGACTGTGATCTCTGTGTGCTCTATAGGGAAATTATACTTTACTGTGTGTGTATTTATTATCCTTTCCCTATATGGATGCCCCTCACTGGTGTTTGTGATGAGGATTGAGGCTCCTTGATTGCTGGACCAGTGCACGGGCATCACATATTAATTGGTGGCAGTGGTGGGATGTACTACACTCAGAGAATGGACAGCTCAGCCATTCTACAGAGGACTTAAAAATCTATCTGGAGCTAAATAAAGTTGAGTTGGAGGCAAGCATGTGGGAATAAAAGCAGCAGAGAGACTGATGCATCTAGAGAGTGAGGACAATGAGAAACTGCGACATTTGCAGGTTGAGGAGAATGAGAATCTGCTATGCCTGGAAGCTAAGGAAAAGGAAAGGCAGAGGCAGCATGAAAAGGAGATGCTGACTCTTCACCAGAGTCATGGAGGTAATGGGGAAGGGAGTAACCAGACCCCAGAAGCACAAAAGGTCAGAAAATTTCTTCCGCAGTTTACAGAGGGGATAATTTTGATAGTTTCATTCATATGTTTAAGAGGGTATGTAAACAGTATTATGTTGACCAAAGGCTCTGGGTATGGTTCCTGACCCCCTTACTCCATGGTAAAGCTGTAACTGTGTTGTCTAAAATGTCTGCCCAGGAATGTTTCAGTTATAATACTGTTAAGAACTGCTTGTTAGACTTTTTTAAGCTAACACCTGAAACATACAGGAAAAAAGTTTTGTGAGCATAGATACAAGGCAGATGAAAGTGTGTGTGAATATGTTGCTGAACTGAGCACTTATTTTC
Organism: Protopterus annectens; assembly: GCF_019279795.1. Taxonomy (NCBI): domain Eukaryota; kingdom Metazoa; phylum Chordata; order Ceratodontiformes; family Protopteridae; genus Protopterus; species Protopterus annectens. Next base: position 274,406,204 of record NC_056739.1, read on the forward strand.
ATAGGTGGGTGAGTGGATGTCAGGTCACCACTTTTGAAGGGCTGGCAGACCTTTTGATGAGGGAACAAGCCCTTAGCACTTTGCCTGAGGACATGAAGATCTGGTTACCTGATAGACAATGTGCTACTTCAGATGAATTGGGGAAGAAAGAAGACCTATACCTAGCAAGCAGGGCATCCTTGCACAGGAAAGGGACCCCCCCAGTACTGCTTATTGGTCTAAAGGAAACCATGGTGGGCAGCACAGACTGCCCCAACAGAATCTGCCAGTAGCAGGGGAAGCCACTAGTGCAGGTATACATCCAAGACCTAGGGTTAAATGTTTTGAATGCAAGTGACATACAGATGTCCACAGAGGCAAGGTGGGGAACAAAAGGTGGGGGAGCCAGTAAGTGGGGAAGACAAAATGCCAATAGTAGGTTGTCTTGAGACAGCAGGGGTACCACACTACCATCCTGCAGATATCCTGATAGGGAAGGATTTGGATGAGGCAGTACCATGTGCTTATACAGTTACATGCAGTCAGGCTAGGAGACAAGCATGTGGGTCTGGTAGCCTGAGGAGACCCAGACAGACTACATACTTGCAGCAAGGACTGGTGAGGTGGTTACTTCAGGGAGGGAGCTACTCTGTAGCAGTGAGACTGAATGTGAGCCACATCTGCTTGTAGGTACTGATGTTCCCTTGGACAGAGTGGCTGCAAAGGTAGGGGTGAGTAATAGTACCCAGACTGACAGTGAGGCACCATTGTCAAAGGATGCCAGACTTCCTGTGGAAGGGGAGCTGGGAAGGGTTACAAAGAGAGAGAGTTGAGACAGGCTCAGCTCTTGGACACTACATTGCAAGGCCTGAAGCAGGTAGGTAGTTTAACCACCTGATTTTCAAGGGAAGGGAGAGTCTGTATACTGGGACAAAAGGTAACTGTATAGAGAGTGGACCCCTGAGGGAGGGCTAGAAGGTGAGAGAGTACAGCAGTTGGTGATGTGTAGACCCTACCATCTGGTGCTTCTAGCCATAACCTATGATATTCCCTTTGCAGGTCATATGGGCATAAAACGTACAAAGAGATGTATTATTCAGAACTTCTATTGGCCTGGAATTTACAGAGATGTAACGGGTTACTGCAGGACCTCTGAGCAGTGCCAAAAGGTAGGCAAGGCAGGAGACAAGGTGAGAGATCCTTTGATGCCTTTGCCTGTGATTGAGGAGCCATTTCCGAAGGTAGCTATGGATATTGTGGGGCCTATGAGTACCCCAAGTTCCACTGGGAAAAAGTATTTCCTAGTGGTAGTGGATTATGCTACATGATACCCCAAGGCAATGGCTCTGTCCTCCATTGAGGCAGAAAAGGTGGCAAATGCTTTGCTAGAGATTTTCAGCAGGGTAGGTTTCCCAAAAGAAATACTGACTGACAGAGGTGCCAATTTCATGTCTGACCTGCTGGCTTGTCTGTGGAAGTACTGTGGGGTGAAGCACCTGAAGACCACCCCTTACCATCCTCAGACTATTGGTCTTGTTGAGAGGTTAAACTCTACAATCAAGTCCATGCTACGGGCATTTGCAGACCAGTTTAAGAGAGAGATGTCTAGAGTGAGGCAATTCTGCCTATTGTTTTGAGGCCACAGTTAATGGCTAGAATTTACATGTACAATTTCTTTTATTGCTCTGGCTTCCTGACCAGCTGCAAGATCAAAAGGGCTATTAACCTCTGAGTTTCTGTTAGCCTGGGAACCAGAAAGAAATGATGTAATCTGAAATGAATCAGCAGTACTGTGTTATCAATTTAAGGAAAGAAAGAATGAGGGCATTTAGCATTTATCTTGAGAACACCCAACTCACCAGCAATGTTTTGCTCTATATGTAAGTTTGTTTTAGAACTGTGCTTTCTCTTAGATATAGCTAGGAAATAGAAATATCAGATTAGTCTTTTTTCTGTATTGATGTCAGAACTTTTCTACTGTATCAGTTTAAGTATTTCTCTGTGATCTCTGAACTCTTGACTAGCACTCTATTGCAAGAAGTATTGTCTTGTGTTTTTATTATTTATTATTAAATATTTTTAAACCTTTCAACTGTGGCTGTTTTGTGTAGAGATAATTTAATATCTAGAGTACACTGCATATATATAGTGATACTGTACAAAGTCACTCCAAATAAGCCTTGACTGTTCAGTTGCACTTACCATTTGGACAGTAATATTGCACAGTATAATTGGACACCCTTTCATAAGGGCCTTTTGATAGCTGATAAATATTAGTGGGTGGTAACAAGTGGTACTACTGTATAGTTTGGGAAAAAGCGTTTATGCTATGTGATCGAACAGTGAAATGTTCGAACACGTAATAATCGACCCCTAAATGTTGAAATGCCGTAATGTCGAATGGCAAAAAAAAAAAAAAAAAAAAAAACATCAAAACACCCAAAAAACATATAAATGCTCTAAGCAGGGGGCAAGCCTATGCACACCCCCCACAACCCCCACTACTTAAATATGTCAACTCCAAGATCGCACTACAGTGCAGACAATGGAAAACCATGTCCGCACTGTACGGAGATCTCCACTGAACCATTTGACATTCCAACAGTTTGACATTTAGGGGTTGATTATTACGTGTTCAAACACTTTAGTGTTTGATCATGTAATATAGACCCAGGAAAAGGGGCACAGCTGGAGAACGTGTGGCTGTCTTCGCCAGGAGTGTCTGTGTGGTTGTATATATCTTTTATCTCAAAGTGTGTGTGTGTCAACTACTTGGGCAGGGACAAGAAGCACTGGGTGGACAGAGAGGGTGCTGGAGGTTCTAGCTTGCCCACTAGGCTGATATCTGGACCCTATAGCTGTGCCAGTGGGGAGTCTTATTGGGGACCTGGAAAAAAAGGGAGAAACAAGCCCCAGACTGACTGTGATCTCTGTGTGCTCTTAAGGGAAATTGTAATTTACTATGTATGTATTTATTACCCTTTACCTGTATGGATGCCCCTTATTGGTGTTAGTGGTGAGGATTAAGGCTGCTTGATTGCTGGGCCAGTGCACAGGCGTCACAGACCCTATATATGTATATATATATATATATATATATATATATATATATATATATATATATATATATATGTATGTATGTGTGTGCGTATAGATGCACATATGTATACAGAGACACACACACACACACACACACACACACACACACACACACAGACATATATATATATATATATATATATATATATATATATATATATATGGGTCTACTTGAGTAAACCAAAATTCTATTAAATCGAATTTTACTTAACTGAGAAGACAGTATCAAAAACTTAGTTTAACGAATGTTCACATCACCAGAATTTTAATCCGGGAAAGGAGGCAGTTGGCCAACATAAAAAACAAAGACACCAAAACATGTCAAACTCACCCAAGTAGGGGTCTTCACCCACCGCACACCCCCTAACTAAATATATCAACTCCAAGATTGCACTATAGTGGGGAAAAGAGCAAATTTCCACCTGTTAGCCAACTGCCTCCTTTCCCAGATTAAAATTCCGGTGATGTGAACTTTCGTTAAACTAAGGTTTCGGTATGGTTGTCTTGGTTATGTAAATTTCAATTTAATGGAATTTGGGTCTATTCAAGTAGACTCATACATATGAGAGAGAGGCATATGCACACACATATTTCCTGCCTAAAGCTATATTAATGTATTTGGAGCCAGAACTTCCTGGATAACTAGGCAATTTTGTTTTGGGAGTGAGTTATTTACATCAAATATTTGACCCAGTACAGGAAGTAAAGCACAGGGTTTTACTCAGGCTATACAGTGGGAAGGAAGGCGGATAAATTAAAGATTGTACTAAATGAGTTTGTTCCAAGACAATCCATTCCCCTAGGAACTTCAGGTTAATGGAACTATTCTAAGTTCTTTCAGGCAATTGGTTGAAGTCTATGCTTTCTTCTCTAAGTGTTTTGCAAACTGCAGCTAAGAAAAGTGACTTTTTCAGTCATAAGAAATATCATGTTGGAGGACTTTTCCTATATATTATTTGCAATATGGATGTAGACATACTGCAGTGTTTAGAGTGTTAGTACTAGCTAGATAATAATGTTTTTCTGGTGCCACTTGTCTATTGAAATATTTTTATTTTACATAACTTTGTGTAAGAGTATAGTTGTTTGTATATTTATTTTTTTATACTGTATTATATTTTTTTCAATATGGGATTCCTTTACTGAATTTCAAAAAATGTCTGATTGGCTACCTATTAATGTATATAAACAGCATGTTTTGCTCATTTTATGAATGCATAGTAATTGTGTCCTCAGTATGTCAAATTGTTTGGTGAGTGGAAGAATGCGTCTGTAAAGCAAAAAGGTGATGTAACACTGCAAGGTAACATTAGACCCTCCCGCAATTGTGTGCAAGTGAATGCAGTAGTTTCACTAAATAGCAGTTACTTCTTGGCAAATATAGCAGTGGAGGGCAATGGGCTGATACTGAGGTGGGTGCATCTCTGAGAAGCCAATGGTTGTAACTGTGCCCTGTGCTGCATAATGTGAAGCTTATTTACCTATTTACCTATGGCTGGTGTGGCCTGTAGCTCAAGGTAGAAGAATGTGGCATTAAGTACATATAATGAATAATCACCTGACAATTACTATTTGGAACACTGTTGTGGACTGAAAGACCGTAGAACTGATCCTTGGCCTATCAACTGTTGGCAGCGGTGCAGAGTTAAGGCTTACGCCTTCACCACCCTCATAGCATCTTTAATATATTTCAAAATATAGAACGCCGTTGCAGTTCTGGAACATATCACCATCTATCTGGTTCGTGTGTTTTATGACTGGAAAACAAACTCCATGGCTTATTATACAGTTATTTTTGTAATACATTATGTTTGTTTTTGAGCTTGCTCACATTGTTACTTGTATAGAGACTAGATAATATATTGAAGTTTTTAAATAATTAAAGTTGTCTGCTATTTTGACCAAACCATAATACTTTTTTTGTGGGTGAGGATTTCAATGATATTCAGACACTCTAAATGAATAGAAAATAGAAGAAAACATGGATTTATGGCTACTTTGACTGCACAATATTCAAATCCAGTGTGGGAAAATAATATGAAATACTGGAGAAGGTTTTTCTTGCCAATGAGAAGACTGAAATAGACGACCACCTAAACAGATTTTATGGCCTAAAGTCAAACAAAAAAATCTAAATCTTTAGAAAAACACTAGGAAAAGTATAGACTATTAGTAAGCTTGCTTAAGTGACTTTAAGTCTATACTTAGTGAGACAGTAGAGAGATATAATCTAGATTTCATGAAGGGAAGTACACAGAATTTGCATGAAATGGGAAAATTATAGTATGACTTTAGCCAGAACCAGAGGCAGAGGGCTGAATCCCTGACTACAGCCCATATGACCTAGATTCAGTTGACAGCACAAGCAGGGAAGATGTGTGTGCCCATCCCCAGGAGTTGGGAACACTGTTGGATACACCACCATGCTTGATCCTTGATGGAAGCCAGGAACTGACTGATAAAAAGTGTTATCTAAGGGGGGTATGGCTCAAGCTGATGCACGCACAGCAGAGTATGACCAAAACTCAGTGCCCATTTACATTTATCTCTGGGGGTGGGACAAAAGTGCACAAGAGTTGGAAAATCAGGAAAAATACTCCTCAGCAGCAGTGTGATGCCGACCCAGGTTCCTTGATTTCCTCACTGGCCTAGACATGGGCCAGTATTAGCCCAGGGAATGCTATGATTGGTCCAGCAGATCCAGTGGAAGGGGAGAGGGCCTGGGAGCAGTTGTCAGCTGTGGGGAGTTACAAAAAAATATAGTGAGGGTTTATGGCAGTTGGTGTGAGACAAGACTGCATATATAATGGACCCACTAAATCTCAACACAGGCAGGGTCATATCACAATAGTCTGGCAACAGTTTGTAAAGAATAACTCAAGTTGAAATGAGACTGCAATAAAGGTGTTGAAGCTCATCATATTATAAGCAAATGAAACACACAAAATTCTGATTTGCTGGAGGGTGCACTCCTAGACAATCCAGCTATAGTATTCTAATTATGAGATGTGGGAGGGGGCACTCCTAAGCACTCCTACTGTAGTATACTAATTCTCAGATGTGGGAGGGTACACTCCTACTATAGTACACTAAATCTGAGATGTGGGAGGGTGCACCAATACACACTCTTACTATAGTATACTAATTCTGAGATGTGGGAGGGTGCACTCATACACAGTCCTACTATAGTATACTAATATTGAAACTTGTGAGGGCACCATCCTGCACACTTCTACTACAGTATACTAATTCTGAGATGTTGCAGGGCATATTCCTAAGCACTTCAACTATAGTATACTAATTCTTAGATGTAGGAGGGTGCACTCCTTTGCACTTCTACTATAGTATACTAATTCTGAGTTGTTGGAGATGCACTCCTATACAGTCCAACTATAGTATAGAAATTCTGAGATGTGGGAGGGTGCACTCCTATGCACTCCTACTATAGTATACTAATTCTGAGTTCTGGAAGGGTGCACTCTGACACACTGCTACTATAGTATATTAATTCTCAGATGTGGGAGAGTGCACTCCAAAACTGTCCTACTATAGTATACCAATTCTGAGATGTGGGAGAGTGAACTCCTACACACTCCTGCTATACTATACTAATTCTGAGTTGTGGGAAACTGCACTCCTACACACTCCTACTATAGCATATTAATTCTGAGATGTGGCAGGACAAACTCGTGAGCACTTCTACTACAGTATACTAATTCTGAGATGTAGGAGGGTGCACTTCTATGTACCCCTACTGTAGTATACTAATTCTGAGTTGTGAAAGAGTCCACTCCTACACAGTCCCACTACAGTATACTATATCTGAGATGTGGGAGAGCACAGTCCTAACACACTCCCACTATACTATACTAATTTGGAGATAAGGGATGGTACACTCCTACACAGTCCAACTATAGTATACTAATTCTGAGATGTGGGAGGGTGCACTCCTAAGCACTCCTACTATAGTATACTAATTCTGAGTTGTGGGAGGTGCACTCCTACACAGTCCAACTATAGTATACTAATTTTCAGAAGTGGGAGGGTGCAGTACTACCCACTCTTGCTGTAGTGTGCTAATTTTGAGATTTGGGAGGGTGCACTACTTCACACTCTTACTATAATATACTAATTCTGAGTTGTGAGAGGGTGAACTCCTACACAATCCAACTATAGTATACTAGTTCTGAGATGTCGCAAGGCACACTGGTAAGCACTCCTACTACAGTATACTAATTCGGAGTTGTGGGAGGGTGCACTCCTATACAGTCCAACTATAGTATAATAATTCTGAGATGTGGGAGGGCACACTCCTAAGCACTCCTACTATAGTATACTAATTCTGAGTTGCGAGACGGTGCATTCATACACAGTCCTACTATAGTATACTAATATTGAGATGTGCAAGGGCACCCTCCTGCACACTTCTACTACAGTATACTAATTCTGAGATGTTGCAAGGCATATTCTTAAGCACTTCAACTATAGTATACTAATTCTGAGATGTAGGAGGGTGCACTCCTATGAACTTATACTATAGTATACTAATTCTGAGTTGTTGGAGGGTGCACTCCTATATAGTCCAACTATAGTATAAAAATTCTGAGATGTGGGAGAGTGCACTCCTATGCATTCCTACTATAGTATACTAATTCTGAGTTCTGGGAGGGAGCACTCTGACACACTGCTACTATAGTATATAATTCTCAGATGTGGGAGGGTGCACTCCTACACTGTCCTACTATAGTATACCAATTCTGAGATGTGGGAGAGTGAACCCCTATGCACTTTTTCTATACTATACTAATTCTGAGTTGTGGGAGGGTGCACTCCTAATCACTCCTACTTTAGCATACTAATTCTGAGATGTGGGAGAGTGCACTCCTACACACTTCTACTATAGCATATTAATTCTGAGGTGTAGCAGGGCATACTCGTGAGCACTTCTACTACAGTATACTAATTCTGAGATGTAGGAGGGTGCACTCCTATGTACCCCTACTGTAGTATATTAGTTCTGAGTTGTGGAAGAGTCCACTCCTACAGAGTCTCACTACAGTATACTAATTCTGAGATGTGGGAGGGCACACTCCTAAGCACTCCTACTATAGTATACTAATTCTGAGTTGAGACAGGGTGCACTCATACACAGTCCTACTATAGTATACTAATATTGAGATGAGCAAGGGCGCCCTCCTACATACTTCTACTACAGTATACTAATTCTGAGATGTTGCAAGGCATAGTCTTAAGCACTTCAACTATAGTATACTAATTCTGAGATGTAGGAGGGTGCACTCCTATGCACTTATACTATAGTATACTAAGTCTGAGTTGTTGGAGGGTGCACTCCTATATAGTCCAACTATAGTATAAAAATTCTGAGATGTGGGAGGGTGCACTCCTATGCATTCCTACTGTAGTATACTAATTCTGAGTTCTGGGAGGGTGCACTCTGACACACTGCTACTATAGTATATTAATTCTCAGATGTGGGAGGGTGCACTCCTACACTGTCCTACTATAGTATACCAATTCTGAGATGTGGGAGAGTGAACCCCTATGCACTCCTTCTATACTATACTAATTCTGAGTTGTGGGAGGGTGCACTCCTAATCACTCCTACTTTAGCATACTAATTCTGAGATGTGGGAGAGTGCACTCCTACACACTTCTACTATAGCATATTAATTCTGAGGTGTAGCAGGGCATACTCGTGAGCACTTCTACTACAGTATACTAATTCTGAGATGTAGGAGGGTGCACTCCTATGTACCCCTACTGTAGTATATTAGTTCTGAGTTGTGGAAGAGTCCACTCCTACAGAGTCCCACTACAGTATACTATATCTGAGATGTGGGAGAGCACAGTCCTAACACACTCCCACTATACTATACTAATTCAGAGATAAGGGAGGGTACACTCGTACACAGTCCAACTATAGTATACTAATTATGAGATGTGGGAGGGCACACTCCTAAGCACTCCTACTATAGTATACTAATTCTGAGTTGCGACAGGGTGCACTAATACACAGTCCTACTATAGTATACTAATATTGAGATGTGCAAGGGCGCCCTCCTGCACACTTCTACTACAGTATACTAATTCTAAGATGTTGCAAGGCATATTCTTAAGCACTTCAACTATAGTATACTAATTCTGAGATGTAGGAGGGTGCACTCCTATGCACTTATACTATAGTATACTAAGTCTGAGTTGTTGGAGTGTGCACTCCTATATAGTCCAACTATAATATAAAAATTCTGAGATGTGGGAGAGTGCACTCCTATGCATTCCTACTATAGTATACTAATTCTGAGTTCTGGGAGGGAGCACTCTGACACACTGCTACTATAGTATATAATTCTCAGATGTGGGAGGGTGCACTCCTACACTGTCCTACTATAGTATACCAATTCTGAGATGTGGGAGAGTGAACCCCTATGCACTCCTTCTATACTATACTAATTCTGAGTTGTGGGAGGGTGCACTCCTAATCACTCCTACTTTAGCATACTAATTCTGAGATGTGGGAGAGTGCACTCCTACACACTTCTACTATAGCATATTAATTCTGAGGTGTAGCAGGGCATACTCGTGAGCACTTCTACTACAGTATACTAATTCTGAGATGTAGGAGGGTGCACTCCTATGTACCCCTACTGTAGTATATTAGTTCTGAGTTGTGGAAGAGTCCACTCCTACAGAGTCCCACTACAGTATACTAATTCTGAGATGTGGGAGGGCACACTCCTAAGCACTCCTACTATAGTATACTAATTCTGAGTTGCGACAGGGTGCACTAATACACAGTCCTACTATAGTATACTAATATTGAGATGAGCAAGGGCGCCCTCCTACATACTTCTACTACAGTATACTAATTCTGAGATGTTGCAAGGCATAGTCTTAAGCACTTCAACTATAGTATACTAATTCTGAGATGTAGGAGGGTGCACTCCTATGCACTTATACTATAGTATACTAAGTCTGAGTTGTTGGAGGGTGCACTCCTATATAGTCCAACTATAGTATAAAAATTCTGAGATGTGGGAGGGTGCACTCCTATGCATTCCTACTATAGTATACTAATTCTGAGTTCTGGGAGGGTGCACTCTGACACACTGCTACTATAGTATATTAATTCTCAGATGTGGGAGGGTGTACTCCTACACTGTCCTACTATAGTATACCAATTCTGAGATGTGGGAGAGTGAACCCATATGCACTCCTCCTATACTATACTAATTCTGAGTTGTGGGAGGGTGCACTCCTAATCACTCCTACTTTAGCATACTAATTCTGAGATGTGGGAGGGTAAACTCCTACACACTTCTACTATAGCATATTAATTCTGAGATGTAGCAGGGCATACTCGTGAGCACTTCTACTACAGTATACTAATTCTGAGATGTAGGAGGGTGCACTCCTATGTACTCCTACTGTAGTATACTAGTTCTGAGTTGTGGAAGAGTCCACTCCTACAGAGTCCCACTACAGTATACTATATCTGAGATGTGGGAGAGCACAGTCCTAACATACTCCCACTATACTATACTAATTCGGAGATAAGGGAGGGTACACTCCTACACAGTCCAACTATATCATACTAATTCTGAGATGTGGGAGAGTGCACTCCTACACAGTCCAACTATAGTATACCAATTCTGAGATGTGGGAGAGTGAACTCCTACACACTTCTACTATAGCATATTAATTCTGAGATGTGACAGGGCAAACTCGTGAGCACTTCTACTACAGTATACTAATTCTGAGATGTAGGAGGGTGCACTCCTATGTACCCCTACTGTAGTATACTAATTCTGAGTTGTGGAAGAGTCCACTCCTACACAGTCCCACTACAGTATACTATATCTGAGATGTGGGAGAGCACAGTCCTAACACACTCCCACTATACTATACTAATTCAGAGATAAGGGAGGGTGCACTCCTACACAGTCTAGCTATATCATACTAATTCTGAGATGTGGGAGGGTGCACTCCTAAGCACTCCTACTATAGTATACTAATTCTGAGTTGTGAGAGGGTGCACTCCTACACAGTCCAACCAGTGTATAGTAATTCTCAGAAGTAGGAGGGTGCAGTACTACACACTCTTGCTGTAGTATGCTAATTTTGAGATTTGGGAGGGTGCACTACTTCACACTCTTACTATAATATACTAATTCTGAGTTGTGAGAGGGTGCACTCCTACACACTCCAACTCTAGTTTACTAATTCTGAGATGTGGGGGGCACTCCTAAGCACTCCTACTACAGTATAGTAATTTTCAGATGTGGGAGGGTGCTCTCTTACTATAGTACACTAATTCTGAGATGTGGGAGGGTGCACCAGTACACACTCTTACTATAGTATACTAATTCTGAGATGTGGGAGGGTGCACTCATACATGGTCCTACTATAGTATAATAATTCCGAGATGTGGGAGGGTGCCCTCCTGCACATGTCTACTACAGTATACTAATTCTGAGATGTGGCAGGGCATACTCCTAAGCACATCTACTATAGTATACTAATTCTGAGATATATGAAGGTGCACTCCTAAGCACTCCTACTATAGTATACTAATTCTGAGTTCTGGGAGGGTGCACTCCTACACAGTCCAACTATAGTATACTAATTCTGAGATGTGGGAGGGCACACTCCTACACACTCCTACTAGTAATGTCTTTCGGCTTTTCCCAGTACACACTCCTACTATAGTATGCTAATTCTGAGATGAGGGAGGGTACACTCCTACACACTCCTACTATAGTATACTAATTCTCAGATGTGGGAGGGTACACTCCTACACACTCCTACTATAGTACACTAATTCTGAGATGTGGAAGGGTGCACCAATACACACTCTTACTATAGTATACTAATTCTGAGTTGTGTGAAGGTGTACTCCTACACAGTCCAACTACAGTATACTAATTCTGAGATGTGGGAGTGTGCACTACTACACACTCTTACTATAGTATACTAATTCTGAGATGTGGGATGGCACATCCTACACACTTCTACTATTGTATATTAATTCTCAGACATGGGAGGGTGCACTTATAAACACTCTTAATATAGCATACCAATTCTGAGATGTGGGAGGGTGCACTCTTGCGCATACCTACTATAGTATACTAATTCTCAAATGTAGGAGGGTACATTCCTAATCACTCCTGCTATAGAATACTAATTGTGAGATGTGGGAGGGTACATTACTACATATTCTTGCTACAGTATACTAATTCTGAGATGTGGGAGGGTGGACTCCTAAACACTTCTACTATAGTATATTAATTCTGAAATGTGGGAGGGCACACTCCTAAGCACTCCTACTATAGTATACTAATTCTGAGATGACAGAGTGTGCACTCCTACACACTTCTATAGTATCTTAATTCTGAGATGTGGGAGAGCGCACTCCTAAGCATTCCTATTTCAGTATACTAATTTTGAGATGTGGGAGGGTGCAATCCTACACACTTCTACTATAGTATACTAATTCTGACATGTGGCAGGGCATACACCTAAACACATCTACTCCAGTATACTAATTTCAAGATGTAGGAGGGTGCACTCCTATGTACTCCTACTGTAGTACACTAATTCTGAGTTTTGGGGGGGTGCACTCCTACACACTCCAACTATAGTATACTAATTCTGAGATGTTGGAGGGCAAATTCCTACACACTCCTACTATAGTACACTAATTCTGAGATATGGGAGGGTGCACCAGTACACACTCTTACTATAATATACTAATTTGGAGATGTGGGATGGTGCTCTCCTACACAGTCCAACTACAGCATACTAATTCTGAGAAGTGGGAGGGTGCACTCCTAAGCACTCCTACTACAGTATACTAATTCTGAGCTCTGGGAGGGTGCACTCCTACAGAGTCCAACCATAGTGTACTAATTTTGAGATGTGGGAGGGCACACTCCTACTACAGTATACTAATTCTGAGTTGTGAGAGTGTGCACTCCTACACAGTCCAACTATAGTATACTAATTATGAGATGTGGGAGGGCACACTGCTACACACTCCTACTATAGTATACTAATTCTGAGTTGAGGGAAGGTACACTCCTACACACTCCTACAACAGTATACTAATTCTGAGATGTGGGAGGGTGCAGTACTACACACCCTTGCTATAGTATACTAATTCTGAGATGTGGGAGGGTGCAATACTACACACTCTTACAATAATATGTTAATTCTGAGATATGGGAGGGCACACTCCTACATAATTCTACTATAGTATATTAATTCTCAGACGTGGGAGGGCACAATCATAAATACTCTTATTATAGTATACCAATTCTGAGATGTGGGAGGGTGAACTCCTATGCACTCCTTCTAAACTTTACTAATTCTGAGTTGTGGGAGGGTGCACTCCTTATCACTCCTACTTTAGCATCCTAATTCTGAGATGTGGGAGGGCACACTCCTACACACTTCTACTATAGATGTGGCAGGGTATAGTCCTGAGCACTTCTACTACAGTATACTAATTCTGAGATGTAGGAGGGTGCACTCCTATGTACTCCTACTGTAGTATACTAATTCTAAGTTGTGGAAGAGTCCACTCTTACACAGTCGCACTACAGTATACTATATCTGAGATGAGAGAGAGCACAGTTCTACACACTCCCACTATACTATACTAATTCAGAGATAAGGGAGGGTACACTCCTACACAGTCCAACTATAGTATACTAATTCTGAGATGCAGGAGGTTGCACTCCTAAGTACTCCTACTATAGTATTCTAATTCTGAGTTGTGGGAGGGTGCACTCCAACACAGTCCAACTATAGCATACAAATTCTGAGATGTGGGAGGGCATACTCCTAAGCAATCCTACTACAATATACTAATTCTGAGTTATAGGAGGGTGCACTCTTACAAAGTCCAGCTATAGTATCCTAATTCTGAGATGTGGGAGGGTGCACTCCTAAGCACTCCTACTATAATATACTAATTCTGAGTTGTGGGATGGTACACTCCTACACAGTCCAACTATAGTATACTTATTCTCAGAAGTGGGAGGGTGGAGTACTACACACTCTTATTGTAATATGCTAATTTTGAGATGTGGGAGGGTGCACTACTACACACTCTTACTATAATATACTAAATCTGAGTTGTGAGAGAGTGTACTCCTCCACAGTCCAACTATAGTATACTAATTCTGAAATACTGCAGGGCACACTCCTAAGCACTCCTACTATAGTATACTAATTTTGAGTTTTGGGAGGGTGCACTCCTACACACTCCAACTCTAGTTTACTAATTCTGAGATATGGGAAGCACTCCTACTACAGTATAGTAATTCTCAGATGTGGGAGGGTGCACTCCTACTATAGTACACTAATTCTGAGATGTGGGAGGGTGCACCAATACACACTCTTACTATAGTATACTAATTCTGAGATGTGGGAGGGTGCACTCATGCACAGTTCTACTATAGTATAATAATTCAGAGATGTGGGAGGGTGCCCACCTGCACACGTCTACTACGGTATACTAATTCTGAGTTGTAGCAGGGCATACTCCTAAGCACATTTACTATAGTATACTAATTCTGAGATATAGGAAGGTGCACTCCTAAGCACTCCTACTATAGTATACTAATTCTGAGTTCTGGGAGGGTGCACTCCTACGCAGTCCAACTATAACATACTAATTCTGAAATGTGGGAGGGCGCACTCCCACACAGTCCAACTTTAGTATACTAATTCTGAGATGTGGGAGGGCACACTCCTACACACTCCTACTAGTAATGTCTTTCAGCTTTTCCAGGTACACACTCCTACTATAGTAAGTTTATTCTGAGATGAGGGAGGGTACACTCCTACACACTCCTACTATAGTATACTAATTCTGAGATGAGGGAGGGTACACTCCTAATATAGTACACTAATTCTGAGATGTGGGAGGGTGCACCAATACACACTCTTACTATACTATACTAATTCTGAGTTGTGTGAAGATGTACTCCTACACAGTCCAACTACAGTATACTAATTCTGAGATGTGGGAGTGTGCACTACTACATACTCTTGCTATACTATACTAATTCTGAGATGTGGGATGGCACATCCTACACACTTCTACTATTGTATATTAATTCTCAGACATGGGAAGGTGCACTCCTAAACAGTCTTACTATAGTATACAAAATCTGAGATGTGGGAGGGTGCACTCCTAAACACTTCTACTATAGTATATTAATTCTGAAATGCAGGAAGGCACACTCCTAAGCACTCCTACTATAGTATACTAATTCTGAGATGAAGGAGTGTGCACTACTACACACTTCTATAGTATCTTAATTCTGAGATGTGGGAGAACGCACTCATAAGCATTCTTATTTCAGTATACTAATTCTGAGATGTGGGGGGGGGTGCAATCCTACACACCTACTACAGTATACTAATTCTGAGATGTGGCAGGGCATACTCCTAAACACTTCTACTCTAGTATACTAATTTCAAGATGTAGGAGTGTGGACTCCTATGTACTCCTACTGTTGTATACTAATTCTGAGTTTTGGGAGGGTACACTCCTACACTCTCCAACTATAATATACTAATTCAGAGATGTGGGAGGGCAAATTCCTACACACTCCTACTACAGTACACTAATTCTGAGATATGGGAGGGTGCACCAATACACACTCTTACTATAGTATACTAATTATGAGATGTGGGAGGGTGCACTCCTACTACAGTATACTAATTCTGAGTTCTGAGAGGGTGCACTCCTACACAGTCCAACTATAGTATACTAACTCTGAGATGTGGGAGGGCACACTCCTACAAACTCCTACTACCATATACTAACTCTGAGTTGTGAGAGGGTGCACTCCTACACAGTCCAACTATAGTATACTAATTATGAGATGTGGGGGGGGCATAATACACACCCCTACTATAGTATACTAATTCTAAGTTGAGGGAGGGTACACTCCTACACACTCCTACAACAGTATACTAATTCTGAGTTGTGGGAGGGTGCACTCAAACAGTCCAACTACAGTATACTAATTCTGAGATGTGGGAGGATGCAGTACTAACACACACTTGCTATAATATACTAATTCTGAGATGTGGGAGGGTGCAATACAACACACTCTTACAATAATATGCTAATTCTGAGATATGGGAGGGCACACTCCTACACACTTCTACTATGGTATAGTAATTCTCAGACATGGGAGGGCACAATCATAAATGCTCTTATTATAGCATACCAATTCTGAGAAGTGGGAGGGTGCACTCCTAAACACTTATACTATAGTATATTAATTCTGACAAGTGGGAGGGCATATTCCTAAACACTTCTACTTTAGTATAATAATGTCAAGATGTAGTAGTGTGCACACCTATGTACTCTGACTAGAATACTAATTCTGAGTCTTGGGAAGGTGCACTCCTACACACTCCAACTATAGTATACTAATTCTGAGATGTCGGAGGGCACACTCCTAAGCATTCCTTCTATAGTATACTAATTCTCAGATGTGGGAGGGTACACTCCTACACACACCTACTACAGTATACTAATTCTGAGATGTGGGAGTGTGCACTACTACACACTCTTGTTATACTATACTAATTCTGAGATGTGGGATGGCACATCCTACACACTTCTACTATTGTATATTAATTCTCAGACATGGGAGGGTGCACTCGTAAACAGTCTTACTATATTATACAAAATCTGAGATGTGGGAAGGTGCACTCCTAAACACTTCTACTATAGTATATTAATTCTGAAATGCGGGAGGGCACACTCCTAAGCACTCCTACTATAGTATACTAATTCTGAGATGAAGGAGTGTGCACTACTACACACTTCTATAGTATCTTAATTCTGAGATGTGGGAGAGCGCACTCGTAAGCATTCCTATTTCAGTATACTAATTCTGAGATGTGGGGGGGTGCAATCCTACACACCTACTATAGTATAGTAATTCTGAGATGTGGCAGGGCATACTCCTAAACACTTCTACTCTAGTATACTAATTTCAAAGTGTAGGAGGGTGGACTCCTATGTACTCCTACTGTTGTATACTAATTCTGAGTTTTGGGAGGGTACACTCCTACACTCTCCAACTATAATATACTAATTCAGAGATGTGGGAGGGCAAATTCCTACACACTCCTACTACAGTACACTAATTCTGAGATATGGGAGGGTGCACCAATACACACTCTTACTATAGTATACTAATTATGAGATGTGGGAGGGTGCACTCCTACTACAGTATACTAATTCTGAGTTCTGAGAAGGTGCACTCCTACACAATCCAACTATAGTATACTAACTCTGAGATGTGGGAGGGCACACTCCTACACACTCCTACTACCATATACTAACTCTGAGCTGTGAGAGGGTGCACTCCTACACAGTCCAACTATAGTATACTAATTCTGAGATGTGGGGGGGCATAATACACACCCCTACTATAGTATACTAATTCTAAGTTGAGGGAGGGTACACTCCTACACACTCCTACAACAGTATACTAATTCTGAGTTGTGGGAGGGTGCACTCAAACAGTCCAACTACAGTATACTAATTCTGAGATGTGGGAGGATGCAGTACTAACACACACTTGCTATAATATACTAATTCTGAGATGTGGGAGGGTGCAATACAACACACTCTTACAATAATATGCTAATTCTGAGATATGGGAGGGCACACTCCTACACACTTCTACTATGGTATAGTAATTCTCAGACGTGGGAGGGCACAATCATAAACGCTCTTATTATAGCATACCAATTCTGAGATGTGGGAGGGTGCACTCCTAAACACTTATACTATAGTATATTAATTCTGACAAGTGGGAGGGCATATTCCTAAACACTTCTACTTTAGTATAATAATGTCAAGATGTAGTAGTGTGCACACCTATGTACTCTGACTAGAATACTAATTCTGAGTCTTGGGGACGGTGCACTCCTACACACTCCAACTATAGTATACTAATTCTGAGATGTGGGAGGGCACACTCCTAAGCATTCCTTCTATAGTATACTAATTCTCAGATGTGGGAGGGTACACTCCTACACACACCTACTACAGTATACTAATTCTGAGATGTGGGAGTGTGCACTACTACACACTCTTGCTATACTATACTAATTCTGAGATGTGGGATGGCACATCCTACACACTTCTACTATTGTATATTAATTCTCAGACATGGGAGGGTGCACTCCTAAACAGTCTTACTATATTATACAAAATCTGAGATGTGGGAGGGTGCACTCCTAAATACTTCTACTATAGTATATTAATTCTGAAATGCGGGAGGGCACACTCCTAAGCACTCCTACTATAGTATACTAATTCTGAGATGAAGGAGTGTGCACTACTATACACTTCTATAGTATCTTAATTCTGAGATGTGGGAGAGCGCACTCGTAAGCATTCCTATTTCAGTATACTAATTCTGAGATGTGGGGGGGGTGCAATCCTACACACCTACTATAGTATACTAATTCTGAGATGTGGCAGGGCATACTCCTAAACACTTCTACTCTAGTATACTAATTTCAAAGTGTAGGAGGGTGGACTCCTATGTACTCCTACTGTTGTATATTAATTCTGAGTTTTGGGAGGGTACACTCCTACACTCTCCAACTATAATATACTAATTCAGAGATGTGGGAGGGCAAATTCCTACACACTCCTACTACAGTACACTAATTCTGAGATATGGGAGGGTGCACCAATACACACTCTTACTATAGTATACTAATTATGAGATGTGGGAGGGTGCACTCCTACTACAGTATACTAATTCTGAGTTCTGAGAGGGTACACTCCTACACAATCCAGCTGTAGTATACTAACTCTGAGATGTGGGAGGGTACACTCCTACACACTCCTACTACCATATACTAACTCTGAGTTGTGAGAGGGTGCACTCCTACACAGTCCAACTATAGTATACTAATTCTGAGATGTGGGGGGGCATAATACACACCCTTACTATAGTATACTAATTCTAAGTTGAGGGAGGGTACACTCATACACACTCCTACTACAGGATACTAATTCTGAGTTGTGGGAGGGTGCACTCAAACAGTCCAACTACAGTATACTAATTCTGAGATGTGGGAGGATGCAGTACTAACACACACTTGCTATAATATACTAATTCTGAGATGTGGGAGGGTGCAATACAACACACTCTTACAATAATATGCTAATTCTGAGATATGGGAGGGCACACTCCTACACACTTCTACTATAGTATAGTAATTCTCAGACGTGGGAGGGCACAATCATAAACACTCTTATTATAGTATACCAATTCTGAGATGTGGGAGGGTGCACTCTTAAACACTTATACTATAGTATATTAATTCTGACAAGTGGGAGGGCATATTCCTAAACACTTCTACTTTAGTATAATAATTTCAAGATGTAGTAGTGTGCACACCTATGTACTCTGATTAGAATACTAATTCTGAGTCTTGGGAGGGTGCACTCCTACACACTCCTACTATAGTATACTAATTCTGAGATGTGGGAGGGCACACTCCTAAGCACTCCTACTATAGTATACTAATTCTCAGATGTGGGAGGGTACACTCCTACACACACCTACTACAGTACACTAATTCTGAGATGCGGGAGGGTGCACCAATGCATAATCTTACTAAAGTATACTAATACTGAGATGTGGAAGGGTGCTCTCCTACACAGTCCAACTATAGTATACTAATTCTGAGATGTGGGAGGGTGCACTCCTAAGCACTCCTACTACAGTATATTAACTCTGAGCTCTGAGAGGGTGCACTCCTACACAGTCCAACTATAGTATACTAATTCTGAGATGTGGGAGGGCACACTCCTACACACTCCTACTATAGTGTCATAATTCTGAGATGAGGGAGGGTACACTGCTACACACTCCTACTACAGTATACTAATTCTGAGTTCTGGGAGGAGCCACTCCTATACACTTCCAACTATAGCATACTAATTCTGAGATGTGGGAGGGTGCACTCCTACTATAGTATACTGATTCTGAGTTGTGGCGGGGTGCACTCCTACACAGTCCAACTATAGTATACTAATTCTGAGATGTTGGAGAGAGCACCCCTAAGCACTCCTACTATAGTATACTAATTCTCAGATGTGGGAGAGTACACTTCTGCACACTCCTACTATAGTACACTAATTCTGAGATGTCGGAGGGTGCACCAATACACACTCTTACTATAGTATACTAATTCTGAGATGTGTGAGGGTGTACTCTTAAGCACTACTACTACAGTATACTAATTATGAGTTGTGGGAGGGTGCACTCCTATACAATCCATCTATAGCATACTAATTCTGAGATGTGGGAGGGCGCACTCCTAAGCACTCCTACTGTAGTATACTAATTCTCAGATGTGGGAGGCTAAACTCCTACTATAGTACACTAAATCTGAAATGTGGGAGGGTGCACCAATACACACTCTTACTATTGTATACTAATTCTGATATGTGGGAGAGCACCCTCCTGCACACGTCTACTACAGTATACTAATTCGGAGATGTGGCAGGAAATATGCCTACGCACTTCTACTATAGTATACAAATTCTGAGATGTAGGAGGGTGCACTCCTTTGCATGTCTACTATAGTATACTAATTCTGAGTTGTGGGATGGCACACTCCTACACACTTCTACTATAGTATATTAATTCTGACATGTGGGAGGCCAAACTCCTAAGTACTCCTGCTACAGTATACTAATTCAGAGATGTCAGAGGGTGCACTCCTACACACGTCTATACTATCTTAATTCTTAAACCTGGGAGAGCGCAGTCCAAAGCATTCTTATTTCAGTATACTAATTCTGAGATGTGGGAGGGTACACTCCTGCATGCTTCTACTATAATATACTAAATCTAAAATGTGGCTGGGCATATTCCTAAACATTTCTACTTTAGTTTACTAATTCTAAGATGTAGGAGGGTGCACTCCTATGTACTCCTACTGTAGTATACTAATTCTGGGTTATGGGAGGGTGCACTCCTACACACTCCAATTATAGTATACTAATTCTGAGATGTAGGAGGGCAAATTCCTACACACTCCTACTATAGTATACTAATCCTGACATGTGGGAAGGAACACTTTTAAGCACTCCTACTATAGTATACTAATTCTCAGATGTGGGAGGGTACACTCCTACACACTCCTACTATAGTACACTAATTCTGAGATGTGGGAGGGTGCACCAATACACGCACTTACTATAGTATACTAATTCTGAGATGTGGGAGGGTGCTCTCCTACACTCTCCTACTATAGTACATACATTTTGAGATGTGAAAGGGTGCACCAAGACACACTCTTAATATAGTATACTAATTCTGAGTTGTGAGTAGGTGTACTCCTACACAGTCCAACTACAGTATACTAATTCTGAGATGTGGGATGGCACACTCCTACACATTTCTACAATAGTATATTAATTCTGACATGGGAGGCACACTCCTAAACACTCATGCTGTAGTATACTAATTCTGAGATGTCAGAGGTTGCACTCCAACACATCTATAGTATCTGAATTCTGAGATGTGGGAGGAAGCACTCCTAAGCATTCCTATTTCAGTATACTAATTCTGAGAGTTGGGAGAGTACACTCCTACACACTTCTACTATAGTATACTAACTCTGAGATGTGGCAGGGCATACTCCTAAAGACTTCTACTTTAGTATACTAATTTCAAGATGTAGGAGAGCGCACTCCTATGTAGTCCTACTGTAGTATACTAATTCTGAGTTGTGGGAGGGTGCACTCCTACACATACCAACTATAGTATACTAATTCTGAGATGTGGGAGGGCAAATTCCTACACACTCCTACTATAGTATACTAACTCTGAGATGTGGGAGGGCACACTCCTAAGCACTCCTACTATAGTATATTAATTCTCAGATGTGGGAGAGTACACTCCTACTATTGTACACTAATTCTGAGATGTGGGAGAGTGCACCAATACACACTCTTACTATAGTATACTAATTCTGAAATGTGGGAGGGTGCTCTCCTACACAGTCCAACAATAGTATACTAATTCTGAGATGTGGGAGGGCACACTCCTAGGTACTCCTACTATAGAATACTAATTCTGAGATATGGGAGGGTGCACGAATACACACTCTTACTATAGTATACTAATTCTGAGATGTGGGAGGGTGCACTCCTAAGCATTCCTACTACAGTATACTAATTCTAAGTTGTAGAAGGGTACAATCCTATACAGTCCAACTATAGCATACTAATTCTGAGATGTGGGAGGGCGCACTCCTTAGGAATCCTACTATAGTACACTAATTCTGAGTTGCTCAAGGGTGCACTCCTACATAGTCCAACTTTAGTATACTAATTCTGAGATGTGGGAGGGGCACTCCTACTGTACTATACTAATTCTCAGATGTGGGAGAGTGCACACCTACTATAGTATACTAATTCTGAGATGTCATAGGGCGCACTCATACACAGTCCTACTTGAGGGAGGGCTCCCTCCTGCACACTTCTATTACAGTATACTATTTCTTAGATGTGGCAGGGCATATTCCTAAGCAAATGTACTATAGTATACTAATTCTGAGATGTAGGAAGGTGCACACCTATGCATGTCTACTATAGTATACTAATTCTGAAATGTGGGAGGGCACACTCCTAAGCACTCCTACTATAGTATACTAATTCTGAGTTGTGAGAGGGTGCCTTCCTACACAGTCCAACTATAGTATACTAATTCTGAGATGTTGGAGAGAGCACCCCTAAGCACTCCTACTATAGTATACTAATTCTCAGATGTGGGAGAGTACACTCCTACACACTCCTACTATAGTACACTAATTCTGAGATGTGGGAGGGTGCACCAATACACACTCTTACTATAGTATACTAATTCTGAGATGTGTGAGGGTGCACTCCTAAGCACTCCTACTACAGTATACTAATTCTCAGATGTGGGAGGGTGCACTCCTATACAGTCCATCGATAGCATACTAATTTTGAGATGAGGGAGGGTGCACTTCTAAGCACTCCTACTGTAGTATACTAATTCTCAGATGTGGGAGGGTAAATTCCTACTATAGTACACTAAATCTGAGATGTGGGAGGGTGCACCAATACACACTATTACTATAGTATACTAATTCTGATATGTGGGACAGCACCCTCCTGCACACATCTACTACAGTATACTAATTCTCAGATGTGGCAGGAAATATGCCTACGCACTTCTACTATAGTATACAAATTCTGAGATGTAGGAGGGTGCACTCCTATGCATGTCTACTATAGTATACTAATTCTGAGTTGTGGGATGGCACACTCCTACACACTTCTACTATAGTATATTAATTCTGACATGTGGGAGGCCAAACTCCTAAGTACTCCTGCTACAGTATACTAATTCAGAGATGTCAGAGGGTGCACTCCTACACACGTCTATACTATCTTAATTCTTAAACCTGGGAGAGCGCAGTCCAAAGCATTCTTATTTCAGTATACTAATTCTGAGATGTGGGAGGGTACACTCCTGCATGCTTCTACTATAATATACTTAATCTAAAATGTGGCTGGGCATATTCCTAAACATTTCTACTTTAGTTTACTAATTCTAAGATGTAGGAGGGTGCACTCCTATGTACTCCTACTGTAGTATACTAATTCTGGGTTATGGGAGGGTGCACTCCTACACACTCCAATTATAGTATACTAATTCTGAGATGTTGGAGGGCAAATTCCTACACACTCCTACTATAGTATACTAATCCTGAGATGTGGGAAGGCACACTTTTAAGCACTCCTATTAGAGTATACTAATTCTCAGATGTGGGAGGGTACACTCCTACACACTCCTACTATAGTACACTAATTATGAGATGTGGGAGGGTGCACCAACACACTCTTACTATAGTATACTAATTCTAAGATGTAGGAAGGTGCTCTCCTACACTCTCCTACTATAGTACATACATTTTGAGATGTGAAAGGGTGCACCAATAGACACTCTTAATATAGTATACAAATTCTGAGTTGTGAGTAGGTGTACTCCTACACAGTCCAACTACAGTATACTAATTCTGAGATGTGGGATGGCACACTCCTACACACTTCTACAATAGTATATTAATTCTGAAATGGGAGGGCACACTCCCAAATACTCATGTTGTAGTATACTAATTCTGAGATGTCAGAGGTTGTACTCCAACACACATCTATAGTATCTGAATTCTGAGATGTGGGAGGACGCACTCCTAAGCATTCCTATTTCAGTATACTAATTCTGAGAGTTGGGAGAGTACACTCCTACACACTTCTACTGTAGTATACTAATTCTGAGATGTGGCAGGGCATACTCCTAAAGACTTCTACTTTAGTATACTAATTTCAAGATGTAGGAGAGCGCACTGCTATGTAGCCCTACTGTAGTATACTAATTCTGAGTTGTGGGAGGGTGCACTCCTACACATACCAACTATAGTATACTAATTCTGAGATGTGGGAGGGCAAATTCCAACACACTCCTACTATAGTATACTAATTCTGAGATGTGGGAGGGCACACTCCTAAGCACTCCTACTATAGTATATTAATTCTCAGATGTGGGAGAGTACACTCCTACTATTGTACACTAATTCTGAGATGTGGGAGAGTGCACCAATACACACTCTTACTATAGTATACTAATTGTGAAATGTGGGAGGGTGCTCTCCTACACAGTCCAACAATAGTATACTAATTCTGAGATGTGGGAGGGCACACTCCTAGGTACTCCTACTATAGAATACTAATTCTGAGATGTGGGAGGGTGCACGAATACACACTCTTACTATAGTATACTAATTCTGAGATGTGGGAGGGTGTACTCCTAAGCACTCCTACTACAGTATACTAATTCTAAGTTGTAGAAGGGTGCACTCCTATACAGTCCAACTATAGCATACTAATTCTGAGATGTGGGAGGAGACACTCCTTAGTACTCCTTCTATAGTATACTAATTCTGAGTTGCTCGAGGGTGCACTCCTACATAGTCCAACTTTAGTATACTAATTCTGAGATGTGGGAGGGGCACTCCTACTGTACTATACTAATTCTCAGATGTGGGAGAGTGCACACCTACTATAGTATACTAATTCTGAGATGTCAGAGGGCGCACTCATACACAGTCCTACTTGAGGGAGGGCGCCCTCCTGCACACTTCTATTACAGTATACTATTTCTTAGATGTGGCAGGGCATATTCCTAAGCAAATCTACTATAGTATACTAATTCTGAGATGTAGGAAGGTGCACACCTATGCATGTCTACTATAGTATACTAATTCTGAAATGTGGGAGGGCACACTCCTAAGCACTCCTACTATAGTATACTAATTCTGAGTTGTGAGAGGGTGCCTTCCTACACAGTCCAACTATAGTATACTAATTCTGAGATGTGGGAGGGCACACTCCTACACACTCCTACTATAATATGCTAATTCTGAGATGAGGGAGGATATGCTCCTACACACTCCTATTATAGTACACTAATTCTGAGATGTGGGAGGGTGCACCAATACACACTCATACTATAGTATACTAATTCTGAGTTGTGAGAGGGTGCACTCCTACACAGTCCAACTATAGTATACTAATTCAGAGATGTGGGATGGCACACCTCTACACACTCCTACTATACCATGCTAATTCTGAGATAAGGGAGGTTGCACTCCTACACACTTCTACTACAGTATACTAAATCTCAGTTGTGAGAGGGTGCACTCCTATACAGTCCAACTATAGTAAACTAATTCTGAGATGTGGGAGGGCGCACTCCTACTATAGTATACTAATTCTGAGTTGACGGAGGGTGCACTCCTACACAGTCCAGCTATTTAATACTAATTCTGAGATGCGGGGTGGGCACTCCTAAGCACTCCTACTATAGTATACTAATTCTCAGATGTGGGAGGGTATACTCCTACTATAATACACTAAATCTGAGATGTGGGAGGGTGCATCAATACACACCCTTACTATAGTATACTAATTCTGAGATGTGGGAGGGAACACTCATACACAATCCTACTATAATATACTAATTCTGAGATGAGGGAGGGTACACTCCTACACACTCCTACTATAGTATACTAATTCTGAGATGTGGCAGGGTACACACTTACACACTCCCACTATAGTACACTAATTCTGAGATGTGGGAGGGTGCACCAATACACACTCATACTATAGTATAATAATTCTGAGATGTGGAGGGGGTGCTCTACTACACAGTCCAACTATAGTATAATAATTCTGAGATATGGGAGGATGCACTCCTAAGCACTCCTACTACAGTATACTAATTCTGAGTTGTGAGAGGGTGCACTCCTACACAGTTCAACTATAGTATACTATTTCAGAAATTTGGGAGGATGCACTCCTACACACTCCTACTATACTATATTAATTTTGAGTTGTGGGAGGTTGCACCCCTATACAGTCCAAATATTGTATACTAATTCTGATATGTGGGAGGGTGCACCAATACATATTCATGCTATAGTATACTAATTCTGAGATGTGGGAGGGTGCTCTACTACACAGTCCAACTATAGTATAATAATTCTGAGATATGGGAGGATGCACTCCTAAGCACTCCTACTATAGTATACTAATCCTGAGTTGCGGGAGGGTGCACTCCTACACAGTCCAGCTAACGTATACTAATTCTGAGGTGTGGGAGGGGGCCCTCCTAAGAACTCCTACTATATTATAAAATTCTCAGATGTGGGAAGGTACACCCCTACTATAGTACACTAAATCTGAGATGTAGGAGGGTGCATCACTACACACTCTTACTATAGTATACTCACTCATGCACAGTCCAACTATAGTATACTAATTCTGAGATGTGCGAGTGCACCCACCTGCACACTTCTACTACAATATATTAATTCTGAGATGTTGTAGGGCATATTCCTAAGCACTTCAACTATAGTATACTAATTCTGAGATGTAGGAGGGTGCACCGCTATGCACTTCTACTATAGTATAGCAATTCTGAGTTGTTGGATGGTGCACTCGTATACAGTCCCACTATAGTATAAAAATTCTGAGATATGGGATGGTCCACTCCTACACACTTCACTATAGTATATTAATTCTCAGATGTGGGAGGGTGCACTCCTAAACTGTCTTACTATAGTATACCAATTCAAAGATGTGGGAGGGTGAACTCCTATGCACTCCTATTTGTTTGTGTCTTTCGGCTTTTCCCGGTTAGGGGTCGCCACAGTGTAACTCCAGTCATCTAATGATTGGTAGTTGATTTTTACGTGCCGAGTTACCAGCCCTGACGCACAACCTTCAACGAAGGTACGCCCATTCACACATGTTTCCACGCAGAAGACGCTCTAGCTGAGAATTGAACCGGACAGCGTCTTACTGTGAGGCGACAACGCTACCATACTAATTCTAAGTTGTGGGAGGCTGCACTCCTAATCACTCCTGCTTTAGCTTACTAATTCTGAGATGTGGGAGGACGCACTCCTAAGCACTCCTACTATAGTATACTAATTCTGAGTTGTGGGAGGGTGCACTCCTACACAGTCCAACTATAGTATACTAATTCTGAGATGTGGGAGTGAGCACTCCTAAGCACTCCCACTATAGTATACTAATTCTGAGTTGTGGGAGGGTGTACTCCTACACAGTCAAACTACAGTATACTATATCTCAGATGTGAGAGGGTGCATTACTACACACGCTTGCTATAGTAGACTATTTCTGAGACGTGGGCTGGCACACTCCTACAAACTTCTATTATAGTATATTAATTCTCAAATGTGGGAGGGTGGACTCCTCAACCCTCCTACTATAGTATACCAATTCTGAAATGTGAGAGGGTGCACCCCCAATGCACTTCTACTATAGTATAATAATTCTGAGTTGTGGAAGGGTGCACTCCTACATAGTCAAACTATAGTATACTAAAACTCAGACGTAGGAGGGTGCACTTTTAAGCACTCCTACTATACTATACTAATTCTGAGTTGTGGGAGGGTGCACTCCTACATAGTCCAACTGTAGTATACTAATTCAGAGAAGTGGCAGGGTGCACTCCTAAGCACTCCTACTATAGTATACTAATTCTGAGATGTGGGAGGGTGCAATCCTAAACAGTCCTACTACAGTATACTAATTCTGAGATGCGGGAGGGTGCAGTACTACACACTCTTACAATAATATACTAATTCTGAGATATGGGAGGGCACACTCCTACACACTTATACT
This sequence comes from Protopterus annectens, assembly GCF_019279795.1. Lineage (NCBI taxonomy): Eukaryota > Metazoa > Chordata > Ceratodontiformes > Protopteridae > Protopterus > Protopterus annectens. The sequence goes on from NC_056739.1 coordinate 274,434,615, forward strand.
ATAGTATATTAATTCTCAGACGTGGGAAGATGCACTCCTAAACACTCTTACTATAGTATACCAATTCTGAGATATGGGAGGGTGCACTCCTATGCACACCTACTATAGTATACTAATTCTCAGATGTGGGAGGGTGCATTCCTAATCACTCCTTCTGTAGTATACTAATTGTGAGATGTGGGAGGGTGCACTACTACACACTTTTACTACAGTATACTAATTCTGAGATGTGGGAGGGTGCAGTCCGACACAGTCCAACTATAGTATACTTACTGTGAGATGTCACAGGGTGCACTCCTAAGCACTCCTGCTATAGTATACTTATTCTGAGTTGTGGGAGGGGGCACTCCTACACAGTCCAACTATAGCATACTAATTCTGAAATGTGGGAGGGCGCACTCCTAAGTACTCCTACTATAGTATACTAATTCTGAGTTGTGGGAGGGTGCACTCCCACACAGTCTAACTATAGTATACTAATTCTGGGATGTGGGAGTGAGCACTCCTAAGCACTCCTACTATAGTATACTAATTCTGAGTTGTGGGAGGGTGTACTCCTACACATTCAAACTACAGTATACTATATCCGAGATGTGGGAGGGTGCATTACTACACACGCTTGCTATAGTAGACTATTTCTGAGACATGGGCTGGCACACTCCTATAAACTTCTATTATAGTATACATATAGTATTTATAGTATATATAGTTAAGTATACTAAAACTGAGATGTGGGAGGGTGCACTTTTAAGCACTCCTACTATACTATACTAATTCTGAGTTGTGGGAGGGTGCACTCCTACACAGTCCAACTGTAGTATACTAATTCTGAGAAGTGGCAGGGTGCACTTCTAAGCACTCCAACTATAGTATACTAATTCTGAAATGTGGGAGGGTGCAATCCTAAACAGTTCTACTACAGTATACTAATTCTGAGATGCGGGATGGTGCAATCCTAAACAGTCCTACTACAGTATACTAATTCTGAGATGCAGGAGGGTGCAGTACTACACACTCTTGCTATAGTATACTAATTCGGAGATGTGGGAGGGTGCACTACTACACACTCTTACAATAATATACTAATTCTGAGATATGGGAGGGCACACTCCTACACACTTATACTATAGTATATTAATTCTCAGACGTGGGAGGATGCACTCCTAAACACTCTTACTATAGTATACCAATTTTGAGATATGGGAGGGTGCACTCCTACACACACCTACTATAGTATACTAATTCTCAGATGTGGGAGGGTGCATTCCTAATCACTCCTACTGTAGTATACTAATTGTGAGGTGTGGGAGGGTGCACTACTATACACTTTTACTACAGTATACTAATTCTGAGATGTGGGAGGGTGGACTCCTAAACACTTCTACTATAGTATATTAATTCTGAAATATGGGAGGGCACACTCCTAAGCACTCCTATTATAGTATACTAATTCTGAGATGTCGGAGTGTGCACTCCTATATACTTCTATAGTTTCTTAATTCTGAGATGTGGAAGGGCGCACTCCTAAGCATTCCTATTTCAGTATACTAATTCTGAGATATGGGAGGGCACAATCCTACACACTTCTACTACAGTATACTAATTCTGAGATGTGGAAGGGCATACTCCTAAACACTTCTACTCCAGTTTCTTAATTCTGAGATGTGGGAGGGCGCACTCCTAAGCATTCTTGTTTCAGTATACTAATTCTGAGATGTGGGAGGGCAAATTCCTACACACTCCTACTATAGTACACTAATTCTGAGATATGGGAGGGTACACCAATACACACTCTTACTATAGTATACTAATTCGGAGAAGTGGGAGGGTGCTCTCCTAAGCACTCCTACTACAGTATACTAATTCTGAGATGTGAGAAGGAGCACTCCTACACACTCCTACTATAGTATACTAATTCTGAGATATGGGAGGGTGCTCTAATACACAGTCCAACTATAGTATACTAATTCTGAGATATGGGAGGACACAATCCTAAACACTCCTACTACAGTATACTAATTCTGAGTTGTGAGAGGGTACACTCCTACATAGTCCAACTATAGTATACTAATTCTGAGATGTGGAAGGGCACACTGCTACACACTCCTTCTATAGTATACTAATTCTGAGATGAGGGAGGGTACACTCCTACACTGTCCTACTACAGTATACTAATTCTGAGTTGTGGGAGGGTGCACTCCTATACAGTCTAACTATAAAATACTAATTCTGAGATGTGGGCGGGCACACTCCTACTATAGTATACTAATTCTGAGTTCCGGTTAGCACTCCTACACAGTCCAGCTATAGTATACTAATTCTGAGATGTGGAAGGGGGTACTCCTAAGCACACCAACTACAGTATACTAATTCTCAGATGTGGGAGGGTGCATCAATAAACACTCTTACTATAGTATACTAATTCTATGATGTGGGAGGGCGCACTCATACACAGTCCTACTATAGTATACCAATTCTGAGATGTTGCAGGGCATATTCCTAAGCACTTCAACTATAGCATATTAATTCTCAGATGTAGGAGGGTGCACTCCTATGCACTACTACTATAGTATACTAATTTTGAGTTGTTGGAGGGTGCACTCCTGTACAGTCCAACTATAGTATAAAAGTTCTGAGATTTGGATGGGTGCACTCCTACACAGTCCAACTAAACTATACTAATTCTGAGATCTGGGAGGGTACTCTACTACACACTCTTACTACAGTATACTAATTATGAGATGTGGGATGGCACACTCCTACACACTTCTGCTATAGTATATTAATTCTCAGATGTGGGAGGGTGCACTCCAGCACACTTCTACTATAGTATATTAATTCTGAGATGTGGCAGGGCATACTACTAAGCACTTCTACTATAGGGTACTAATTCTGAGATGTAGGAGGGTGCACTCCTCCATACTCCTAATGTAGTATACTAATTTTTAGGTGTGGGAGAGTCCATTCCCACCCAGTCCAACTACATTATACTAACTCTGAGATGTGGGAGAGCACAATCCTACACACTCCTACTATACTATACTAATTCAGAGATGAGGGAGGATACACTTCTACATAGTCCAACTGCAGCATACTAATTCTGAGATGTGGGAGGGCACACTCCTAAGCACTCCTACTATAGTATACTAATTCTAGGTTGTGGGAGGTTGCACTCCTACAAAGTCCAACTATACTATACTAATTCTGAGATGCGGGAAGGTGCACTCCTAAGCACTCGTACTATATTATACTAATTCTGAGATGTGGGGGCCACACTCCTACACACTCCTACTACAGTATACTAATTCTGAGTTATGGGAGGGTGCACTCCCATACAGTCCAACTATAGTACACTAATTCTGAGATGAGGGAGGACACACTCCTAAGCACTTTTACTATAGTATACTAATTCTGAGTTATGGGACGGTGCGGGTTCCGGCGTGTAGATCGCGAGACAAATGCCCGCGAGCTACATCGCCGAAACCAGAAGGCCGCAGCACCGCTAAACCGTAGAGCGGTGCTGCCGAACAGTAACGCTGGCGGAAAGATGCGGCGGTGTGAAAACAGCCAAAAGCAGGCGGGCCCCTAAGGCAAACACACGCAGCCCGTCAACACACAGCGTGCACACGGCCGGCAAACACACGCGGATCGGCGCGAAACACAGCACAACGGTAGTGCTCCAAAACAGTTGCATAAACACTCATACACCCAAAACAGTTGCATAAGCACTCATACACCCAAAACAGTTGCATAAACACTCATACACCCAAAACAGTTGCATAAACACTCATACACCCAAAACAGTTGCATAAGCACTCATACATCCAAAACAGTAGCAGAAGCAGTCATAACACCAAAACAGTTGCATAAGCACTCATACACCCAAAACAGTTGCAGAAGCAGTCATAACACCAAAACAGTTGCATAAGCACTCATACACCCAAAACAGTTGCAGAAGCAGTCATAAAACCATTACTTACCCTCACAGCCCCAGTTGTCCACGCATAACACAGCAAACAGTCCCGAGAAGCAGGAAGTAAAGTCCCCAGCACGTAGAGCAATGCACAGCACACTTTACCCGAAATGCTGCATAGAAAAGCAGGTCATGTGTCAGGTAAACCCTTAAGGTACAGACAAAGCAGTGTCAGGGTCAATAGAACACACACACTATAACCTGTCTGTGTACTAGTAGTAAGCATGTCACAGCAGGGTGTCTGTAGTATAGGACAAACCCAGATAACAGGCATGCCTGCAACAAACAGTACCTACCCTGCTAGAGCCCCAGAGTGCAGTTGTAGGTGTGAACATGCTAACCTGGTAAAGCATGACACACTAACCCAGTAGGGATATAGTAGCTGTAACCATCCCGACTCCACAGTAAGACATGCAGCTTCTGCTGAACCGTCACGTTGTCCCTGTTACAGGAGTATAGACAAGTACCCAGCCCCATGTAGGAAGACAAGGGTGCAAGACAGAGGTACCTCCTAAGTAACATCTGCCACTCAAGCAGACACCAAGCCCTAAACCGTGATTGGCTGGCAGCAACAACAGGGAGTTAAAGGGGCTGGCACAGTACACACAGAACCTGTGCTCAATCAGGCATCGTGGACTCTAAACAGAGTACAAGCATACGGCAACCCCAGGGATGTGTTAACTGCAGACAATGCAACCATAGGGAGAGACAGTCAGAGGCGGTTGGAGTGCACGAAGCTGTACAGGGCCATTGAGACAGACAGAATTACTACACGGTATAAGACAAGGAGGTGTGAACCGGTGGCCTACTGTCTGGAAGGGACTGTGTCCAGGTTCAGTAGTATATCCCATACCAAGCTCCACGGCTGTGATGGATTCTGAGAGACCATCTACAAGTGCTGCAACCATGCTGGAATGTATGTATCTGTATAGCCCTGGTCTGATTGGCAACAGATACAGCACAGTGCCCAGCCAACGTGGCAAACCCATGCTGGTGTTGGAGGGTACCTCTACCATTTGGAACGTGAGACACCACCAAAGCGGTACTGGGCATGTAGTGAGCGGAGAGCGAAGGCATGCAGAGGGCGTGCCATCACTGTTCGGCAGGAAGAGGGTGAGGAATTGCTGAAATCACTGCCACACCAGCACGGCCCAGATGCAACAATGGCACAAGTGGCTACATTGCGAGCAGAACTGCGGCAGAGGGCAGTAACTGGTAATGAATTGCCAAGCTTGGTAATGCAGGTGTGCTAGGCACAGCAGATGACAATGTACTGCAGGAGATGCCTTGTCGCGCGACCCTTCGTGAGAAGCATCACCAGATGGCAGCAGGCACGGGCATCCATGGCTACACCTCCAGCAACCCTTGCAGATATTGATGCCAGCCAGTATCCACTCCGTAGTGGCAGCTTCATACTGAGAAGGTCGGATATGGATGGTACCGCTTTGGTAGTACTTACTACAACACAGAACCTGACTGACCTGTGCAGGTCCGACTTTGTTCTTGGTGATGGCACCTTTCCCACGGGCGATATCTGTCGCCAGCTATATACATTACATGGCTGTATTGGCACCACCACCTCAATGAGGTCGTACCCTGGTGTACTGTCTCATGACACGAGTGGTCTGCATACACTTTGTGGGAGGTGCTGAGGGGTATGGCATCTGACCAGGGATGCACTTTGTCACGCAGTATATCATGACTGACTTTGAGAAGGCAGCAATCGTGCCAGGAAGGCATTCCTAGGAGTATTCTGAAGGGATGCCTATTCCATTTTGCACAGATCATCTGGCGACAGATCCAACATCACCACCTTAGCCCTCTATGGCACGGACACTGCTTTCTCCATTGCCATTCGCAAGCTGATAGCGTTGGCATTCCTACCTTTGGATGATGTTGTCCCTGCATTTCTGGACATTGTGTCTTCCTTACCAGAATGTGCCCAGCCGATTGGTGTATTTCTAGACCATCATTATGTCCGAGGCCGACCATAGTATGCATCCGCTGTTCAGTACGAACACGAATGCCATCGTCATACCCTCTGCGGTTCTGGAATGTGTCCGATGTCTCTGAGATGGACTTCCCGTACTAACAACCAGGTGGGCGTGGCATCGTCGGCTTAAGGTATTACTGGGTCGCCCTACTGTACAGCTAGCTGAGCTTTTGTGTGTTCTGCAGCAGGAGCAGCACCTGGCGGATACCGGCGTGAATCTCTTCTGCGGGGATGCCTGTAACACCGCGTAAGAAGGCTATTGTAGTAAGGGCGTCGCCTAAAGCACATCTTACAACATAAGTGTGACTACACTAATGTGCAGGATTTCCTCCGTGCTGTGGCACATTTCTACAAATTATGATGCTGTCTGGGTTTCGTATGCAAGCACAACACACATCACATTGCATATGCAATTAATAAAGGCTTTGCCCATAGCACGGTTCCATGGTACCACTTTCATGCCCACGTGGCATGCTATCCCAGCAGGATTTTCCAGTAACACTTTCACATGGTGGCTTTTAAGGGGGTGCACAGTGTATCACTGTGGTGGTTTGTATCTGCCACCTGTGGTTAGGGTGTAGGGGTTCCCTCAATTTTGACAGGGAATTGTCCACAGTCCTTTGTCAATGCAGTTAAAATGTCATCCTGCCATGTGTCCACATCCAGCTGTCTCACAGGTGGGTGTCGCACTGCCTAGGTGCCTGGACCCGACGGTGCACTCCTACAGAGTCCAACTATTGTACACTAATTCTGAGATGAGGGCAGGCACACTCCTAAACACTCCTAATTTGTATACTAATTCCGAGATGTGGGAGGGTACTCCGCTAAACACTCTTACTACAGTATACTAATTTTTAGATGTGGGATGGAGCACTCTTACACACGTCCATTATAGTATTTTAATTCTCAGATGTGGGAGAGCGCACTCCTAAACAGTCCTGCTATAGTATACCAATTCTGAGAAGTGGGAGGGTGCACTCCTATGCGTTACTACTTTAGTATACTAATTCTGAGATGTGGGAGGGTGCACTCCTACATATCTCTACTATAGTATATTAATGCTGAGATGTGGCAGGGCATTATCCTAAGCACGTCTACTAAAGTATACTTGTTCTGAGATATATGTGGGTGCATTCCTATGTACTCTTACTATATTATACTAATTCTGAGTCGTGGAAGGGTGGACTCCTACACAGTCCAACTACAGTATACTAATTCTGAGATGTGGGAGGGTGGACTCCTACACAGTCCAACTACAGTATACTAATTCTGAGATGTGGGAGGGCACACTCCTACACACTCCTACCTATAGTATACTAATTCTGAGATGTGGGAGGGTGCACTCCTAATATTGTATACTAATTCTGAGTTATGGGAGGGTGCACTCCTATACAGTCCAACTATAGTATACTAATTCTGAGATGAGGGATGGAGCACTCCTAAGCACTCCTACTATAGTATACTAATTCTGAGATGTGGGAGGGTGCACTACTAAGCACTCATACTATAGCATACTAATACTGAGTTGTGGGGGGTGTTCTCCTACACAGTCCAACTACAGCATACTAATTCTGAGATGTCGGAGGGTGCACAGTAGAAACTCTTGCTAAAGTATACTAATTCTGAGATGTGGAAGGGTGCACTACCACACACTCTTGCTATAGTATACTAATTCTGAAATGTGGGAGGGTGCACTACTACACACTCTTACTATGGTATACTAATTCTGAGATGTAGGAGGGCACACTCCTGCACACAGCTACCATAGTATATAAATTCTTAGATGTGGGAGGGCACACTCCTAAACACTCCTACTATGGTATACTAATTCTGAATTGTGGGGGGTGCATTCCTAATCACTCCTACTGTAGTGTACTACAGTCCAACTATAGTATACTAATTCTGAGATGTGAGAGTGCGCACTCCTATACAGTCCAACGATAGTATACTAATTCTGAGATGTGGGAGGGCACACTCCTATACAATCCAACTATAGTATACTAATTATGTGATGTGGGAGGGCGCACTCCTAAACACTCCTACTGTATTATACTAATTCTCAAATATGGGAGGGTGCACTCCTTCACACTCTTAGTATAGTAGACTATTTCTAAGATGTTGCAGGGTGCACCACCGCATACTCTTACTATAGTATACTAATTCTGAGATGTGGAGGGCACACTCCTGCATTCTTCTACTATAGTATATTAATTCTCAGATGTGGGAGGGAGCATTTCTAAACAAACCTATTATACTATACCAATTCTGAGATGTTGGAGTGTGCACTCCTACTATCGTACAGTAATTCTGAGTTTTGGGAGGGTGCACTCCTAATCACTCCTACTATAGCATACTAATTCTGAGATGTGGGAAGGCACACTCCGACACACTCTTCCTATAGTATACCAATTCTGAGATGTGTGAGGATACACTCCTACACACTCCTACTATAGTATACTAATTCTGAGATGTGGGAGGGTGCACTCCTATACACTCCTACTATAGTATACTAATTCTGGCATCACTATAGCTCAGTATCGAGGAAATATTCTCAGGTATTGTAATGTCAGACATTCTCCATTGTTGGAGTTTTGGTGTGTTACTATTCTAACAATCACATTTATCCTGTATGGAATTTAAACATGATCTCCTTTGGCAGATGAATGCCAAAGGGTGCAGCTGTCCTTGGTGCAAGCTGTTAGTGGTTACAATTGGCAATTGTCAATAGGACTAAGATATCAGTATTCAATTAAAGGCCACGGGTGATATCATGCCTTCTTAAATGAATGAATTTAGTAGTTGTAACAAAGCTTATGCAAGCAACTTATTTCATTACCAATCAATATCCTGGCAGTTCAGAGTCAGTTTTTTGGTCTTCAGCATCAAGAAGGGTATGTCATTCGTGTTCTGGCTTTCAGGTTCAGGCTAAGGAGATACTATTCTGGGGGTTGGCAGGGCTTCCAGATGACCCAGCTATGGTTCTTCCATTTGCTACAAACTTCTGATTATGATGATTATTATTACTATTATAATAAACATTTGATCTTCCTGTTTATGGCATAAGTTATCTGCTTCACCACAGAAAACCAAGTAGTAGTGGTCCACTTTCCCTGTCCAGTCCACCACTGGTACAATCCTAGCCCCTGGGGAGAGTATGGGTACACTAACAAAAAATGGTTCAGTTGAACAGCTGATGGTTAGCCTGGGGCATACAAATGAGAGAAAAAAGGAGTGAAAAACAAGTAGCAGACAAAAAGAAAATGTGGTTACATATGTTGAGGCTTAGTGAGGAAAAAGTATTTGATTAGACATTGTTTGAATCTACATATTTCATAAATATTTACATAGTAATGATTTTACCATACGTACAGATTGCAAGTTATTAATTATTTTGTTTAATGAAAGTATATCTGTCTAAACATGGGTTCATCAAGAGTACGCCACAGAGTGTGCCACTTGAAAGTGTTCAGTGCTTCTGACAGTGAGTGAGCATAAATTGCCTGTAGACACAAAAAATGTCATTTTAATGCAATCATATTGAATAGGTAACTCCATCCAGGAATGCCTACAAGCCTAGAAAGCATGTATTAGCTACTGACATAAGACATCAAGGACAAGGTGTTACTGCATCCTGACTAATATGTAATTTTGTCACAAGTTCATGACTAAATATTAAGAGGCTAACCAACGGGTACAGATCCAATGTTTATGGCTTTCTATTCAGGAAGTCTACATTTAGCTACCTTTGCTGGCTATGCATTTTAAGAATATAGGGTCAGAGTTCCTTCACAAGCTTATTCTATACTAGTGAAAGTGTGGGGTTACAATCTTGGGATATGCAGAATGAAAGACTTAGCCAGATCATAATTAAGGTGAACTGGAATGGAGCTGATGTAGTAGAGGAAAAGATGCATGGTGGATGTCAAGCAGCCAGTATATCACCACCAAATGTTCATGTACCTCATAGGAAAATCTTAAAATTTCAAACTACAGCAGCTATATCTCCTATTAATTCATCTGGTTCTAAAGCAACCATTGAAAAACTAATTAAAAATTACATATGTGTATTTCAGAAATGCCAGTTTCTAATAATGTTCCACTAGTAAGCAATTCAAATATTTTATAAGCAAAAATTAAATTTATGATGCAACTTCTGCTTTACATGCTTTATTTACTGACTTAGCATAGAGGGTTATAGATGCCGCAAAGCCTAAATGTGAAAAATGAAAAGGGAAATAATGGAAATAAAATGGCTCAGGCTCTTGACCCGCTTCTGATTAGAATTTGTTTTTGTTTTTCTTCAGAAATGCTTATATCACAAAGGTTGAAATCCAAATCTGAAATTCTTCTAGTAGATTTGAAAGCAAAAGAAGATGTTTGAAACAAATACTGAAACATTTTGCACTTGATATAGCGGTCTATATGCAGAACTACAGTTATGGTCCTAAATGGAGACCTGAAGTGTATGAGAGTTGTTTTGTACATGTCTTATATGGTGGTCATCAAGCATAATGTTTTGTCTAAGAGAAAGCATGTAAACCAAATAAGAACCAGATTCAGAGAGAAAAAACAAGTGTGTCAAACAGAAAAAGAGATAGAGAGTTCATTAAGCAGTCATCTGTTTTGTTTTTGTTTTTTTTTTTGCTTTTTGCTAGAGACGGCTGACGTACCTGTGAAACATGCAGTAGAGGAATTGTTATTCATTGTTGTTCAACTATATTTTCAGATTTCATGTTATCACCCCCACCTAGACAGTCTATACATAAATGCCATGCCCCTAATCATTTATTGCACTATACTAGATAGTAATAAAACATTATTTTGGATGGACCAAATCATATACTCTGACGCCACTGAAGCTCTAACAGATTGCTCAGACCTTACTTTAGTAGAAGAATAACATTGCACTTAGTACATTTCTATGACACATCAGTAATACATGCAAAGTTCTTAAAGTTCCCATCTTTCATTGTTTAAACTATTGAAAATCAAATATTCCATTCTAAAACTATAGCTATCAAAGCTTAAGAAGGAAGAACTGGAGGGAATGTACAATATCCTGTATCTGTTTATATATCTTTATGGAACTATATCTATATATTTAGGTTGTATTATTTTCTCACAGTAAGTAAATGTGCTTTTGAGCTGTAACATGATACAGTTGATTTTGGATTGTGCTCAGTTTTATTTTTGCATGATTCGTGCAAGTTTATGAACAGCAAATTGTTGTAAATTTCTGTCGTGGACATAACATGGTATGAAGCACAGCTTATATTTAGTTATCAGAGGAAGACTGCCAGCTGCGAGGTATTTTGGTATTCATTAGCTGTGTTTGTGACTAATATGATCAGTGACCAAGCAAGAACTCTGTTAACAATGCTGAAAGTGCCGATGGCAAAAATGAAAACTGCAAGTAAATCCTTCGGTAAACCACCACGGCTCAATTATTAAAAGCAAAAACTTTAATCAATATATAAAACACCTTAAACGGGTAAAAACCAGCAGGAACAACACTATTCAGGTCCGATAAGTGCTTTAGGCAGTGTTAGCCTTCATCAGATCATGTTACATTTCCTGCTTCTAATCTTACTCAAAACTCAGAGTAACCAATTATAGTCTCATAACAAGGCCGCATCCCTTGTTTTAACCAATGAGATGATATCCAATCACAGTCATTTTAGATGTCAAGCCCATTTGTTAGAACAAATCATCAGCCTTCTTAAGTATAGGTTTCAATGGGACCACATTATTCAGTCCTGCAGAGCAGTGCGCTCTCATGTTAACTATCCAATTTATCTCACGGATCTCCGTTCTATTCTTCACATCCCCGTCTCTTAAAGATTGTTGAATGCATTCAGTAGCTTTAAACTTGAAACTGTGTGTAGGGTTACAATTAGTGTGTATGGCAAGAGCACTATTCATATCAGTGTTTCTGATATCTCTTAAATGGGGCAAAACCCAGTCTTTAAACTGTTGATCGGTTTTACCTCTGTAAAAAGCTTTGCATAGGCAGCAGGACACTAAATAGACCAGATGTTTGCTGTGCAGTTGGCAAAAACTTTAAAAATATATTTCCTACTGGTAATGGGAGGGATAAACATATTGCTACTGTCAGTGGAGGCACAGGCTTTGCACCTATTACATCTAAAGGTACTTTTCCTATTTGAGATAAACTGGCGATCAAAACCATCTTTATTGCATAATAGTCTTTTGATGTTCTTTTTATTTTTAAAAGAGAATCTAGGGGTTGCTCCTACAATGATCTTGATCTTCTCATCTGCTGTCAGAATGGGCCAGAATTTTTTAATAATATTAAGGACTTGTTTACAGTCTGTACTATATGTTAGATGACAATTAATTTGCTTCCTTTCTATCTTGGCAACATCATTCCTGGAGCATTGCACAACTCCTTGTGCACTAAAATAGGGACGTCCTCTTTGCCTTCTCATATCAGAAAAATTAGTTCTCACTTTGAGATCTGAATCGTTGTAGCCTCTTTCTTTCAGATTATGATATAACCTTTCATATTCTATATAAAAATCATCATCATTGGTGCAAAGCCCAGAAATTCTCACCGTTTGATTTTCCATGATGTTATTAAAAATATGACTAGGATGCATACTTTGACAATACAGATAGTGGTTCCTCCATGTATCCTTTCTGTGTAAACAGGTACTTAAACCAACCCCTTGTTGTAGAATCATTTTGATGTCTAGGAAGTCAATCATTTGTTTGTAATGAATAACTTTAAATTTCAGGAAATCAGTACTTCTGTTAAGATATTTGGTGAACAGAGCCAACTGACCCTCATCACCTTTCCATAAACTAAAAATATCATCTACAAAATGACCATAGTAGAGAAGATGTTGATACCAAGGATTAATATCCCTTAGTACTTTCTCTCTTTCCCAGTGAACTAGTATCATGTTGGAATAATTGCTAGCACAGGGGGTGCCCATGGCAACCCCCCCAGATCTGCAGGTAGAAGTCTTGACCATACGTAAAGACATTGTTTTCTAACACCAATTCCATTAAAGAACAGATGAGGTCTGTGCATAGGCCTGTTTGCTGCAAAAAGCAGTGAATAGCCTCTATACCAAACTGGTTAGGAATCACTGTGAATAGACTGTTAATATTCATGGTTAACAAAAGAATAGTATTCATCTTATCCAGGTTATTGGTTCTCATCCGTAGGTCAGTTAGGAAGCTGCCAATATCTTTGAGCACCGCCTGTGCTTGAGGTAGAACTTTTTTCAGTTTATTCTCTATATACATCGAAAGGGGTTCTGTAAGCCACCCCCTTCCTGCTATGATGGGATGTAGGGGTGGATCCAATTGATCCTTATTGATTTTGGGAAGTCCACTTATGCATGGTATGGTGGGATGCATTGTATCAAAGAAATCAAATAGATTTTGATTTAAATGCCTTTCCATTAGCATCTCATATAGATTGCTTTTGAAGTTATTAATCATTCTTTCTATGTCACATCTACCCACTTTCTTATAGGTGTGCTCATCTTCCAGCATTGAGTGCATCTTATTCCTATACCATTCCGAATCCATTACTACAATGCCCTCTCCCTTGTCAGCTGGTTTAATAACCAGATCTTTATTGGCTTTAAGTTGACTAAGGGCTTCTCGTTCCATCTGTGTCATATTGTAGAAGCTTCCTTTCCCATTTCTAGACTCCCTTAAATGTTCTATCTCAGCTTCACATAGATGTATGAATAGTTCTATAGTGGGATGCTTGACAGGTATAAAACTATTTGGTTTCTTGTAACATGTTGATGGTTGGTCATTCTTTCTTCCAAAAATAGATTTAACTGTCACATTTGTCCCAAACCACCTTATATCTTTTACAAATTCATTTAGATCAGAAGGTAGGGCAGGTATAAAATTCAGCCCTTTACCAAGCAAAGATATCTGTTCAGGTGTTAAGGTTACATGGGACAAATTCTCAACCATGTTTAGGTCATCCGCTTTCATAGCATAGATTTCTTCCGTTTCCTCTCCTGACTCTGCGTTCTTGGATTCTTGTGAAATTGTTGCTTGATGAAAACCGGTAGTGGCCAATTAAAAGATGCATGAGCAGCTCCTTCTTTGGGCCTGGTTCCTGATAATGAACGAGTGGTCATAGCAGGCTCCTGATTAAATAAAGCCTGTGAAGTACAACTAGAACCAGCTTGTCTTAGGTTCGTATCAGTTATTTCCATAGTAGGCCAATCTTTCCTTTTTTTTTGTTTTCCTAGTTCAGCTTTACCATTCAGACATTTATAGTAGAATCCATGGTCTCATCAGCGCTATCCTTTATTAGGCTCGGTTTCCTTCTAGTCATGGGTCTACGTTGCCCATTAGTTAGTACTTCTTCTTTGAGCCATTCAAAGATATGGCCTCTTCTGAAATCCAGAAAATCCCTAGCAAGTTTTATTTGTTTTTCTGTTGTTTGAGATTATTATCATAAATATTGAGATAAAATTGTAACATCTCCAATTTCTGTAAACAGGAATCTTCAAGGTGCATATTTTCAAGCTCTGTTTGTTTCATATAATATTGGCAGCTATCTTGTCCTCTTCTGGTTTGAAAAATTCAATTAATAAGTTCATATATTTATAGCTGGTTTCTAAGCTGATCGCTTACCACTTTGCAAGCAATTCAGGATAAGTATTGCCATAAGTAGGTAAACATTTTACCCTCATTCCCCGTGGTACAACTTTATGATAAATACAGGCCTCAAGAAGGAAGCGTTGCCACTGTAATCTTTTTAACCGGTAAGCAGCATTTTCCACTTCACGAAAAATGTTGTAAAAATCAATTCCATTTGTTTCACAAACATTTTTAACAGTCTCTTCATTGCTTAAATTCAGTTATGAGAGAGGATTGGAGAACTCACCTACAAAGTCAGACAAAGGAGAGCTCTCCATTTTATCTTTTTGAAACTGGTTATCTGCCACGTGCAGTGTAACAAGGAGACAAATACAAAACCAAGCAAGAACTCTGTTAACACTGCTGAAGGTGCCGATGGCAAAAAAAAAAACTGCAAGGAAGTCCTTCAGTAAACCACCATGGCTCAATTATTAAAAGCAAAAACCGTAATCAATACATAAAACTCCTTAAAAAGGGTAAAATCCAGCAGGAACAACAATATTCAGGTCCAATAAGCGCTTTCGGCTGTGTTAGCTTTCATCAGATCATGTTACATTTCCTGCTTCCAATCTTACTCAAAACTCAGAGTAACCAATTATAGGCTCATAACAAGGCCGCATCCCTTGTTTTAACCAATGAGATGATATCCAATCACAGTCATTTTAGATGTCAAGCCTCTTTGTTAGAACAAATCGTCAGCCTTTTGGCTTTAAGTATAGGTTTCAATGGGACCACATTATTCAGTCCTGGAGAGCAGTGCGCTCTCATGTTAACTATCCAATTTATCTCACGGATCTCTGTTCTATTCTTCACAGCCCCGTCTCTTAAAGATTGTTGAATGCATTCAGTAGCTTTAAACTTGAAACTGTGTGTAGGGTTACAATTAATGTGTATGGCAAGAGCCATGAAAATCATACACTGACATCACACATATATAGGAGCAATATTTAGAGAAAGTTATGTATGAGAAACAAGGTAGGACAAGAAATATGAGGAGGTGAGTACAAAATGAAATTTACTATCTACAATTTTGTACCTTTTTTTTTCAGGAAAACACACACGCATTTTTGCGGCACTCTTGGAATCACTATTTCTATACTTCTTCAGGCTTTTTTAGGTATTTAAAGTTAGTGCCAGCTTTCTTTTAATAAGCATACTCTTATACATAAAAAGTTTATCACACATCTTTGTTTTGAGTTGTGAAGGGCTCACAGACATTAATTATTTACACTTGCTGTTATAGTTCCCCACCCTTGCTCTACCTATTAGTTCTAGAAAGAGTATCCTAACTTAGAGCTTAGACTACAGCTATTTAATTCAGCCATGGGAAGGTTTCTCTGGTTTCTGCTTTTTTTTTCGAACAGTTAAGAAATTTCAATTTAACAAAAGCATTTTCCTTTCAGCAAACACATTGCTACACTTCATATCACACATGAAATCATTGTTTCTGCTTTGGAAGGCAATCACAAGTAGTAATGCCTTATACTGCAGCTGCTGTTTTTTCCAAAATTTAATGCCCTTTCAATACACATGCTATAGCTATATAGGGACTGTTCCTGAATTTACTGGTCTGAAAAAAATAGTAATTAAGATATTTTAGAAATAGCTTAACCACCTTTCTTTTAGAAAAGTAGTAGTAGAAGTTGCAACATACCTTCAAACACTCTGCCTTGGACTTTTAAAAGTAGCACAATGAGTACTCTTGTTACAAAACAACTAAATCACAGTTTCTTAAAATAAGAACAGACCCTATGCAGCAGCCTTTTCTACTAACTGCTTCCTGGTCCCACCCTCATTGTAAACAGTCATAGCTCACCAAAGGTGTATTCCAAACACACAGACTACAGCTATGAAAGGCTGCAAGGGACTCTTTTTTAGTCTCTTGTTTTTCTTGAACACCAGTTACAACTTTTCAAATCAGCACAAACCTCACTATCACAGACAGTCTTTTATTTATACTAAAGTTACAATCATTGTTTATGAGCTGAAACCAAATCAGTTCTTTATGCCATGTACAACCAATTTATGATTCTGTGAAAGAAAGTCAGTAACCTCAACCCTGTAATAGAAATATTGTGCCATACAGACTGCTGAGTAATTCTTTATCTTTTCATTTTCTGTGCAGGACAGACATAGGCAAGGAATACTCCATGTATCAGAAGCTTCTGGCAAACAGCCATGGGTTTAATTTACTTTAAGCAGCCTTTGAGATGTGTAGAGTACATTTCTGCTATACAGTGAGAGTCACCTAAAATATCATGACTCAGCCTCTCATTCTCTGTCTCATTAATTGACCCATTTCAAACGTTGAGTCTCCTGTTTCCAGAAATGGCTCACCTTAGCATTACCCCATCTTCGGTGATCTCACATTTTAAGTGATTGTAGGCTTTTCTGAAATGCTATTCAGACTCAGTTCAATTGTGCAGCTGTCTATCTCCTTGCTACTGCAACATTAAACTAAATGCACTTTGGTGTGCATTCCCAGGGGGACATGCTACATTACTAGTACAATGTAAGCTCTCTAAAGTCCCGCAATGTAGGGTCTTCATTCTCTTTTTATACAATAATTTGAGATCTGTAAGGCAGTCTCTGAAATGCTGAATGTGCCAGGGCTCTCAAGCAATTCTGCGAAATGAAGCATTTGAATACTTTTACTATTGGGGCATATATTCAGCATATTATGAGACATCTGTTGTTAGGGTTGTTTATCCATGTGACCTCTCTGTCTGCCTTTTAATTCAGTTCTCATCATCCTTTTACTGACTTTAAAGAAAGAAAAGGAAATTTGAAAAGGGGGGCATAAGTCAGGAATCCTTGTAAAGTTAAGATGTAGAGTATCTGATATGTTTTTAGTGCACTTTGTTTCAGAAGCTGATGTACTGCAAATAACTAAACATCTCTTTGACAGCCATGTCTTACTTTGTGATATTTTTACATTAATATACTAGTCTGTCACCAGATACCATGACAATGTAATCTCTGCCTCATGTTTATCCATAGTCTCTTTATTTTTTATCTCTCTTGTGCGCACTGCCCACTGCTAAGTATAAACAAAGAGGAATTGCATAAAGCACGTGAGAAAAAAAAACTAACCAACAGCTAACTCAGCAAAATCAAAATATCAAACCCTGTGGTATGTACCTGACATTTAGGTCTTAGAAAACTGTATTTGCTGAAAAGGTAAGCCCCCATGCCTTCACCATGTCAAGGTTATTCATCCATAATATTACTAATATTATATTCAAATTCTGTGACTATGAAACCACAAAGCAAATGCTTAGTTTGGCCAATATTTATTTTTGCCCCAGCACTGTGTAGCTTTGATATTGGAATATTTATGTAGAAAGGGCATGGAAGCCTCTACTCTGGGTACAGGGGTTGTACATTACTCACAATTTCATTATGACACTTACAGTGAGATCTAAGTTACTTAATATATTTATAAATATAGTATAAGACAATTTCAAACAGAATACAGGAATTAAACTATGACAGTAACACATCTTGACTGAAACCTATACAAATTGTTCTGCCAGAAACCACAAAAAGCTGTACTTTGAAAAATTAAGTTATGTATGATGAAGGAGTCATAACTGTTATATTTGTATAATGTTTCCTAGTAATCTCCATACGGAATGTCCAGTCGCAATGACAATCTCACTTTTGGACAGAGTAGGTGCAATATGGATGCAAGGCAATTGTTGTCTTTGTCGTATTTGACAGTTTTTAACAAATAAGTGTCTGTATATTCTATGTATACTATGACTTACAAGATTAATACAATAGTAGTTATTTCATTTGGGACCTGTAAGCCTGAAAAATGCAGCTATGCATTGTTAATGTCTTGATGTAACATTTAAGTTCATCATCAATATAGAGAACTCTATTAAAGTACAAAGCTGAATTGTATTAATCAAAGACCACCATGAAATTTACAAAAGATTCATAATAAACTTGTGCATGGGAATCATAAACATACAAACTTATTTGGCTTGAACACATGCAAAGTAGACATTACGGCTTCATTATCAGTACAGAGTTATCTTGTAAGGCATCACAGTAACTGGGTAATCAACAGCTGTAATATTATCCCACAGGTTGGAGAAGATGATCAAATCCCAGTCCTAATCTAAGCAGTGGGATATGGCTGCTGTGGTAATACTCTGTAACCTGGGTCATCTTGATCCTGAAGTTCAGTAAAAGGACCAGACATGCTACACTGTCCTCCAGGACTGTTTCTAGCTATAAAGTAAAACAACTTAAAACATAAAGCTTCTCCATGCTGTACAGTGATTCATATCATAATTAGCCCAGTCAAACACCAGGAGTATCTCCAAAACAGATCTACAGGGTTTAAGATTTCACCAAATTGCCTGATAAAAAGTTGCCCATTTCAATGTTCTCCTCCACATTTTGGTTAAAGGACTTCACACCTGATGAAACTCTCATCAAAATATCACTACTAGCCACTAAATGGCAATCCCAACTAGCGTATGCTTGTCTGCTGTCTCCTTTCCTTACATGTATATTGTTATAAACAGAGGGTCTGCCAGCCCAGATCGATAGAATTTTGTAAATAATTCTATGTAATTGTAAATATTAATATGATCCACAGGCTTGTCTGACAAATGTAAGAAAACTGTGTTATGTGCTGAACTTCAAAAATGTAACCACAGTGCACCCTGTTGGAGGAAAGCTGATAAATAAAGAATTTTACAACTGTGTGTGATCTCAAGCTCGGAGACAGGATGTCTGGGCCAGAAAATTCTTTCTATTGTCCTAAGACAGAAATAATTCCTAGGTTTCACATGTAAAGTGTATTTTATTGCTGTGGCTTCCTGGCAGGTGTAGATTACAAAGAAATGTTAAATTTTAAGTTCTGTGAGCCTGGAAACTTAAGCAGAAGTGTCAAGAATGATGTAATCTGAAATGACTCAGCAGTAATGTGTATTATCAATTTAAGGGCTATCTCAGAAAGTAAGAATGGCATTTTATATTTTGTTCTGAAGCTGACAACAACTCACCAGCACTTTGCCTTGTAAGTAGAATTTAAAACATAGTTTTTCTTAGAGACAGATAGGAATATAGCCAGATTAGTCTAGCTGTTTTCTATATTTATGTGAGACTATCCTACAATATTGTTTTAAAGTACTTTCCTGTGATCTGTGAACTCTCTGTTTTCACTGTGTTGAATCAATGAGTATTGCCTTGTGTATTTATTATTTATTATTAAATATTTTTAAACCTTTCAACTGTGGCTGTTTTGTGTAGAGATCATTTAAGCTCTTAGAGTACTTGCATGTGTTTGGTGACACTGAATAGGCCACTCCTAAATAGCCTTCAAGTCTTAGTCACACTTACCAATTGGATAATAATAACATTGCACAGTAGAATTGGACACTCTTTGGTAAGGGCCTTTATAGTAGCTGATAAGGGTGGTTGGTGGCAGTCGGTACTACCTTATAGTCTGGGCAGAAGGGGGCATAGCTGGAGAACCTGTGGCAGCCTGCCCAGGAGTGTCTGTGTATTTGTATATATAATTCATATCTCAAAGCGTGTGTGTGTGTGTGTGTGTGTGTGTGTGTGTGTGTGTGTGTGTGTGTGTGTGTGTGTGTGTGTGTGTGTGTGTGTGAGTTTGTGTGTGTGTGTGTGTGTGTGTGTGTGTGTGTGTGTGTGTGTGTGTGTGTGTGTGTGTGTGTGTGTGTGTGTGTGTGTGTGATCTACTTGGGCACGGACACGAAACAGTGGTTGGATAGAGAGGGTGCTGGAGGTTTTGGCTTGACCACTCAGCTGAGATCTGTACCCTATAGCTGTGCCAGTGAGGAGTCTTACTGGGGATCTGGAGAGAAAGGGAGAAACCAGCCCCAGACTGATTGTGATCTATGTGTGCTCTTAAGGGAAATTGTACTTTACTGTGTGTGTACTTGTTATCCTCACTGGTGTTAGTGGTGAAGATTGAGCCTCCTTGGTTACTGGACCAGTGCAAGGGCATCACATATATATCCATCTATCTATCTATCTATCTATCTATCTATCTATCTATCTATCTATCTATCTATCTATCTAACTGTATACCTATCTGTCTCTATATATGTGCATATCAGAAGTGCCCAAATAACACAAATATCAACAGCAAAATACCTAATGTTCAAAATATCGACAGTCAGAAATCTCTAAGCACAAAATGCTGACAGTCAAAAATACATTGAAGTTACACCAGGAAAGTGCACATACTCTTTCGTCATTGTTGTCTGACCTCAGAGATTTATGTAGGTAGTATTGTAGTATTGGGGGGTGCAGAGGGGGGCTTGCCCCCTGCAAAAACATTGAGATGGGATGTGTTTAGGCTTTGTCAATATTTTGTGTTCAAGTATTTTTGACTGTCAGTATTTTATGTTTTTGCATTTTTGACTGTCAATATTTTGAACATTAGGTATTTTTCTATTTTTTCTGTCAATATTTGTTATTCAGGCTATTGCCATATGCCTTTATACATGTTCTGTTAACTTTATATTCAAAATAAAGTGCAGGATGAAATATTTGTTAAAACTGCTTCCAAAATAATGCAGTAAGAGTATCTGACAGGTGCAAAGTACTGGGAAAGGACAAATATAAATTAAGGTAAAAATAGGGTTACCACCTGTCCTTCTTGTGAAGGACAGTCCCTCTTTAGGAAGTTGTGTCCTGCAAAATAAATAAATTAATTCATTAAAAAATGGCAAATGTCTGGAGATTTTATGACAAAAATACTGTATAAGTTTTCTCTGATATTTGCATAAAACAGTTATTTATAGGTTCATAGGTAGGTACTAGGCTATCGGCCCTGGGGCCTATACAAGCCCAGCCAAAAAGGTACCCTGGCTTTTGCCACCCAAGAAAATAGTTTTCCTGTGCCACTGTTGAGCAGAGCCACAGAAGTGATCCCCGAGGTGAATTTCCTATTTCCCATCCAATCATCAAGATTTTTCTTGAAGAGTGCTAATGAGGAGCTTTGTTTGATATAGATAGGTAGTTTATTCCAGAGTATGGGAAGTCTCTGGGACAGTAATCTATCCCTCCTGCATGTTCTGTTTATTGTGGTGACAAGGTTTAGGTTCCTAGAGCATGTAGCTCGGAGGGATTGGGATTTCCTTAAGTGGAGCATGTCCATCAGCTCTGGGTTTGACATAGCTTTGTATGTTAGGCAGAGATCACCTCTGAGTTGGCGATATGTGACAAAGTAAAGCTGGAGTTTTTTGAGATGGTCTGCGTAGGGCATCTGTTTGAGGCCAGTAATCCTCTTTGCGAGGTATTTCTGCGGCCTTTCCAGTTGTTGTAGATATCTTGTGAGGTACATACAAAAAGGGGCATTGCACTCTGTAATGGGTCTAATGAGTGATGAGTAGAGTGGAACAATGACCTCTTTTTTCTGGATGAGAAACCTTTTGTGATGAGGTGTGCCATGTAGAAGGATTTCCTGACTACTGTGGCGATGTGATTATCAAAGGAAAGACTACTGTCCACCTGTGTCCCAAGGTCTTTCAGTGTTAAGTATACTACCACCTATGTTGTAGTTCATGGATACAGAGTTTTTCCAAAGGGGATGACAATGCACTTTTTTGGCATTGAGCTTGAGGCCATGGCTTTGACACCAGGCATCTGTCTCAGTGAGGCCCTTTTGTAGGATGTCCACATCATTAGGAGTTTCGATTATGGCTCCTAGTTTGCAGTCATCTGCGAACTTCGTTAGCCAAAGACAAAAGACAAACAAAAGTTTGTATCTAAAACACCTAAACATTATATGAAATAGCATAAGCAACTCAAATGTTACAAGAATAGGCTTTTATTTAGGCAAAAGAATGAAGCTCTGTCCTTTGCAGTGGTTCTGGGTATGGTTTTTTTGTCCTGCTAAATCTCACATTTCCTCAAAAAACGTCCCATTTTGGGCATTTGAAAAGGTGGCAACCCTGGGTAAAAATTAAGTAGACTGACAGCAGGGCTACAGTGAGGAACATTTATCATCAGCCTTTTATATTCACACTTATGTTCATTGAATTAAAATAATATTTTAATAGAAGCCTTGTGCTACTTGTTTAAACTTTTATTACTATGTATAGTTTTGTTTGATCCTGGATCATCTGCGGAAATGGGCAGTCTAATAATAAATAAAATGTAGCAAATGGATAAGCTTTCACTGTCTTTTGGAGACACAGGCTCACAAATATTTTAATATCTTATATTTATCAGGATATCAGTATAACATGGTAGCCAAGCTAGGCTACCATCAGTGTACTTTAATATTAACATCAATACCAGCATATGTTTAAATTCATTTTTTCCCTCAGAAATATTTTAGAAACATATAATTAATCCTAAAATTATTAAACTGTGTAAAATATGTAAATATGTATATACTTGCTATATTTTTTAATTGTTTTGGCATGTCTTTGCAATTCTGGTACATAGCTGAATGAGTAGTTTGTTTGGAACAGCCCACTTACTTACTTGAATAACAAATGATCAATAAAATAACTAAAATTAATTGACACATTCTACAAAAAGCACTGCAACATGTCCTTGAAACGCCATTTCTGTGAAGCAGATTAATGCGCCTTTACTTACTGTGGTCCCAAACACAATTATTATAATTTAGGAGGTACAAGGGATATAGTGCTTAGCACACATGCCTAAATGATGCAAAACTTTCCTCGCTATTACTCCTCACTATTATCTGCCCCAATTTTAAGTTGCTACTTTAGACGTAAACTAAATTTGTAAAGGGTTCCTATTATTTCCTCGAAGAGGCATTCTTTCATCGAACTTCAAACTGTGAAATTTGAAAACATTGAACGTCCACATAAGCAATTTCTTTCCTTGGGAAAGAAATCGCTTGGCCACCCTCATCAGTTTCCCATTTTCCCCACTGAAGTGTGATCTCGGAGTTGGTATATTTAATTATGGGGGGTGTGGGGGTGAACCCCCCACTTTGTAGTGTTTGTGGTTATTTGTTGGTGTTTGTAGGGCAAGCGATTTCTTTCCAAGGGAAAAAAATCGCTTATGTGGAGGTTCAATATTTTGAAAGTTCACGGTTTTATTGTCGATGAAGAGGTGTTCGATGGAACGCCTCTTCGAGGAAATAATATAGACCCTTTGTAAACACCTGTTCATAATACTGGCTGTATCTTTGCTGTCCCTTGTGTCATTGTTTCAAACTGCACCTTAATGATATAAAAGTTTAAATGTTTAAAATGTCTATTGCTTTCTTGTAACAGTGCCCTTTATGACAGCTGAGATTTTTCAGTTTAATGAGGAAATTGTAGTATCTTTAAGAACAAGTAAATCCATGTGGACAAAACATTTACTACAAAATAATACAGAATAATGTGCTAGTATGTGGCACAATATTCTAATTAAAAAATGTTTTTGTTGTAATAAAGGATAAGAATAGTTAACAGCTGGCTAATATTTATTCTTCAGTGTAGAGAAGACATTACAATAAAGAGACACAGCTTTGTATAATGGTTCCGAACAATTATTCTGACAAGAGGTAGACATACCTTAGCACCAAGGCAGGTTGGTTTGGAATATTGTGCATATGAACAGCATGCAGTGTTACTAGAACAGAGAGTGAGAGAGAAGAAAATAGCAAAGCAAAGTACAAGACAATTTAAGACAAATATGCTGACAGGTGATTAATGGATTCACGTCAACATTCTTTGAGTTTAGGAGGTTACTGGGTGAAGTTTTAGTCTTCAAAGGCTTTCAGGAGAATGATATATCTGAAAATCTTGCTTTAGAGAGAAAGATGAAAGACAAAGCAAAGATGCATAACCTCTAATTAAAAAATGACCTATTTAAATGTGATAAAAGAAGATCCTGGCTTAGTCAGGGGATAGTAAATTCTTGGAAGTAGTCCAGCAAAAGAAGTTGTAAAAGAATCATATGGAATAACTGCAAATCAGATGGTGATAAACGTATCAGTGATAACAACGCTGCCTCATCAGGTTAATGAAAGATGAAAATAGCATATCGGTATCACCCAGATAGCTTGTGAAATGGGAGACTGCTATGTGCAGCTAAGTCCTAACTCATTTCAATGACCAAGAAAAGACTTGGTCCGGGATATGACACTTTAATGCATGATATTTGGTAGAGAACACTCTAAAGTCATTTTAGTTACCTTGCATGGAAATCCTGTTAGAAGTAAAAGTATCCTGTTTTGCTTTGTAGCTGCATTTGTTGACTCAGTTTTCCGTTGTACTGCTGGATGAAAGACATATCTGTCCATTCACTCAAATTAAAGTGAAATGTGCCCGGTGCGGTCTTCATGGTTTTAAATGAGCACTTTGGAAACAGCAGAATGCATTTTTGTTGACTAGACCTGCATAAGTTTGTATACTCTGCATGCTCAAAACATAGAAATACCATGCTATTAGCGTGCATTGTAAAACACAGAATATACATTCAAAATGTAACTGTGTACATATATTAATTTTATAACATAATTTAAGAAAACGCTTTTAAAATTTTACTAAACATGCACTTTTTAAACTATAAAAGCCAATTTATCTGGTATGAATAATAAGTTTTTTTTTTCAGTCTAGAAGCACATACACATTTTGAAAACCTCTGTATCTCTTCTGGGGATTTGTTCTCTTTCTCATACCTGTCTTGCAATGCATTATGTTTACCAGTCTGTGTCGGGTATATAAATTGCTCTACTACACTGCAATGACTGGATGGTGTAATATTAGGTGTATCTCAGCAGACACACCATATTATATCAAATTAATTGCACAGAAAATGTTTGTTTTACAAACACACTGAACGTCTTTCACCACAGAAGCGTTTTCATTTTCTTGTGACATTTGAATGCAGAATTACTGTGCAGATGCTGTCGCCCCAAAAATGTTGAAAGAGTTTCAGCACAGGAACTGAAAGTCATTACTGGCATGGGAGACCGTGCCTCCATACCGAGGATGCTTACCAGTGTTTACCACTTTAACATAAATGACTGCAATATCACTGCACTTTGAAGAAGTGAGGATTTTGCCTGACAGTGACTGTATTCAATGTAAAGATTTATTGACAGTTTGTACATTTTTGCAAAACTGGTTGTTAACCAATTATTTGCAATACAGGCTCAAATTAGAACAATGACGTGGCAGAAAAAAAATATATTATTTACTTATTTTGCTAGTTACATATAGGCCTGTTTATTTGCCTGCTTACTGACTGGCTTAGTTACTTATTTATTCATAACTAAGTAAGTGAACTGGTAGAAGGTATATGACAACTAAAGATGCATGTGACTTGAGAATGCAACATACATCATGAAGCCCAAGTGCTGGGCTGTAGGTGGGCAGAATTGGATATATGAGAAGCAGAGTATAAGGGAATAAAGCTAGAGAGAGCCATTAATTCAAGTAGAAGACAGCCCTTTTCACTCAAGAGAGTGGAGTGTTACATGAAACAGTTTAAAAGGCATGATGAAATGATAAGTGCTGTTATGTGCATCAGGCTTGTGTTGGTCAAGTGACATCATGTGATAACTTATATGGGATAAGTGAATTCTGACTATGGCAGTTCTAGGATTTGGTGTGCCTTACATGGTGTTGTAGAACACTTTGAACTGGCCCTTGTCTTACGTGTGATTCTCATGGTATGAGTGGGGAATGGAAGGTAGAAGTTGATCCAAATACACAAGCATTTAATTTATCAAACCTTTGTGATTAAAAGACTAACAGAAAAAGTAATTGGATGTGGTTGATTGTTATTCAGTCTTTTTTTTTTGTTTCCAAAAGTAAAGATTTTGTTTTAGCAACACTAATACCATTTTTCATGAATGCACCTATTTACAGCAATTAAGTCCTTTTGTTGTTGGTTCCTTATGTCTTCTAAATTTGAACCTGAAATGAGGAAAACTAGATTACCTACAATGATGAAGGATTAGAGATTAGGGTGGTCACTTGTTAGATAAGAATTTAAAAGGGAAGATAATAACCAGAGATGGTTTAAAATTTCTTTTACATATTTTAGAAATAGTTAATAAACTGTTCTATGGAAACAGGGCCAAAGCTAGCCAAGCATAGACTTTCAATTACTAAGGTGGCACAGAGAAAAATCAAAGTTCCTCTGCTGGCCATTAAACAGTCTTCAAGTAATCCATTAAAATCATTACTAGTAAGTGTGTATCTGTGAAAAATAGTAACTGCTGGTACTAAAGGTTTATCATTTAAATTTATTTGATAAAATCTGGAAAAAATTACTTAGTAGTTTTAATCTTTTATTTTGTCACCCTTTTAAGTGGCACTTGGAGTCAGTGAAGTCCTTTTAATAACCTATTCTTACTGTGGAGTTTCTTAATAGCATAGTTAATAATATATAATAATGGGAATGTGGAATACAATTCTTCACAATACCCACTGTTACATAGTTAATTACTAAATGCTGTAGTAAAAGCATGTAGGGAACTTTCAGTTAACTCCTATGTGATAAAAAGGATGCCCACATCATGCTGCTGAATAAAGTAATTTCATATCTGTAGAGAAAGGGAATCATTAAGGATACCTACATAAACCTTTCCTAAACCCATTCTGTTCACTGGTTAATAAACTTAATTTAAGTTACATAGTTTTATATGAATGAATAAAAAAGCTTTCCTATAATTTAATTAAGGATGTACAGAATTGAAATGGATCACCAGTCTTACGGGCTTTTATAAAGTGGAGGTGCAGATTTAGTTAAGGTGCAGTGATAGCAAGCTTTAACAAAGGGGATGTACAGAACTGAAATGGATTACCAGTCTTGCAGGTTTTCAAAAAGTGGCGGTGAAGATTTAGTTAAGGTGCAATGATAGCAAGCTTTAACAAAGGGGACCTATGAAGAGGCAAACATTGTGTGAAAGGATTTCTTGAAGGTACAAAAGAAAATATAGCATACCACCAGTGAAAGCAGGTATTTCAAAGGAATATCTACAAGAAATGTTTAAATCTGTAGTCCAAATTTATTTAGTTTTTTGAGTCTGTCCATGTAGGACATGCATTTAAGGCCTAGGATCCTCTTCATGAGGTACTTTTATGGCCTCTTGGTTTGAATTCACCTCTCCTTATCCATTCCTGCATTCAATCCTGATCAACATGATGTTCTTTCAGAAGTTTTCTAAACTTGCAACTATATTTATGTATTTTCCACATTTCTTGCCTTCTCATCTGGTCCTTAACCTTATATTCTTTCTTTTGTTTTTTGGCAAATTCAGATGCTGCCTGATTTTTATCTACTTTTGGTTTGATTTCCATTACTTCTTGACACAAATATGCTTCTCTAGGTTTTGTTGTTTATATTTTCGCACTTCCTCAGATGCTTCTTTTTCCAAACAGATCAAAGTTTCTTGACCTACATACTGTTTTTCACAAATCTGTTGTATTAATGAACACAAATTTTTATTTGAAACTTCTAGCGTTTTTTCTTGTTGAAGTATTTTTCTTTCCACTAATTTCTCTCTCAATCTTCTTGTATATCTTGTGTCTGGAAATACTGGGCTTTTTGCATAATAGTAACAATACATAATGTTTTTAAAAATATAAATGAAATGACAAAACGGCAATAAAATAGACACTTTTAATAAAACAAAAAACAACCGGTAAGCACTTTCATTCACATAGAACTTCTTCAGGTGAAAGTACTTACCAGTTGTTTTTTGTTTTATTAACAGTGTGTATTTTATTGCTATTTTGTCATTTCATTTATATTTTTGGATTTATTATACAACGATTTGGAAGCTTTGAGTTTTATAATACATCATTTCTTTCTTATCCTCAATAGTACACTCTGTCGTCTTTATGGCTCTTCTTTGGCCTATCAGTTTTTGTGAGTTTTGTGGACTGCTATTTTCTTCTACAACAGGGGTGCCATTCAGGTCTATATTATATCCCCAAAAGCTATAAACAGTGAATGCTATTTACAGCGAAAATGCCATGCAGTGAACTGTAAATAGTGAGATCGCACTACAGTGAAGATAGGAAAATTTGCCCTTTCCTCACTGTAGTGCAATCTCGGAGTTAGTGTATATAATTAGCAAGGGGGTATTGTGAATTTGATGCATGGCATTTTTGCTGTAAATAGCATTCGCTGTTTACAGCTTTCGAGAACATAATATAGACCCAGGCCATCCTCCCCTGGGCCTGGCCTGGCCCCATTGTAGGACTGTTTCCATATTTTGAGCATTCTACTCTGTCATTTTTTCCAGTCCTAGCACCAGTGCACCTACCAGGATTGGGCACTTTTTATCCTGGGTCATTTTTCATTTTTGACTTACTTCTGGCCATGTTATATGCTATATAAATATAGTCTATATATCAGTGTCATCTTGGTGAGATTCTGTGAAAAACAGGGTCCATCTCGTGAAGGTACTCACCAAGACTTGAGGAGGAATTCATTTTCAGCAACACTACTCTCCTTTGCTTGCTGACTTATCATTTCTCCATTCAGACCCCGGTGTGGCCTAATAAATGGTAAGAAAATATAAGCCTCTTTTGCAGTCTCACAGGTATTGCTACAAAAAAAAAAAAGACAAAGCTGATTATCTCTATTTCATTTGATTAACGTTTTCGGAGGCTTCTTCTGTAAAAGTTTTTAACATTGTTAAAATCTAAAGGGAAAGAAACATAATAAAATCCTTCATGAATGTTTGAACAGCTTCTCTTCTATATGTAAAGAGCAAACTAGAAAAAAAAACAGCAAAGCTGAAATCTTTGACTGGTATTTTCAATTTGAAATCATAGCTTATGTGGTTTATAAATGAGCCAATGCAGCAATTCCATTGTTTTGAGAGATTACGTCTTCTTCATGGTTTTGTATCAGTGGAGTTGGTAAATATAAATTAAGGGATATGAGAGGCTTGCCATCTCCCCCATATAGGAAGTGAAGGAGAGCTTGCCTCCTACAAAAAATTACTTATACTGTTTCCATCAGATTCTTTTCTCAAACAGTTGTGATCAATCACATGGTTCCTTGCTGACCTGTTACTTGACATGGCATTGTGGAACCTTGTCTTGACAGAATGTTTAACTAACAGATAAACAATTAACTACAATGGACATAATTTATAGATTATACTTACTGGCTGAAGTTGTTATGAAATACAGTTAAGGCAGTCATGCATTTGAATATTAGATTTGAATCATTTCTGATAGGTTTTGAATGGCTAAAATGGAAAAAAATGACAAAATATTATGTTGTGAGTATATGCACTATTATTAGTCATAATTTTAATAATTTATAAAATAGTGTTATAGGTCTTCAAATATAATCTTTGGAACTTAATTAAGGCTGAAAATAAATATATTTTCTGACCCCTTATGTTATGAGATTTGGTCTAGTACATATGCAATAATCTCTTAGGCATCTGGTATTTCTGAAAATATTTTTGTAGTTTTTATACTTTATTACATATTAGTGCCAAGTTATGAAGAGTCAAGCTTTGTAAAATGCAGTTTGTTTATTTTATTTTATGTTTGCATAGAGGTTCTTCTTAGGTTTACTCTATATAATTTCATTTTTTTTTTACCAAAGCAAGACATTTAGTTTCCATTTAATTCACAATATTCCAATTTCCTTCATTAACCTCACTGAGGAAAAGTAGCTGTTTACAATATTGTAGTTCAATATAAAATGTATTATTGTTTCCGGTTTCTCATATGAAAGGTCTGAATAGGATAAACAAATTATCTGAGCAACTTCTAGTTTGACATTCTAGGCAGAAAAAAGTTGGTGAATAAATTAAAAACTGAATAAAAAAAAAAAAACAGAAATGAAAAAAAATGAATTTAATTAAAATCCACTCAGATGATGTTTTTATCCTATGCAGACTGCTTATCGGTCCAAAGGGAAATGTAGCACAAAAGAAAGTTAAGTACTGAGTTTGTCTTGTGACAGCCCTGTTACATGGCTAGTGATGAAACCTCTGTAAAAGTTTAAGGTCCTGATTGGAGTTTAACTCATAAAATTATGAACTAACTTATTGACTATCTCCAGGATCACACCACAGCAAACAATTGAAAATAACCATAAATTATGGTATAGGTAATGATCTGCATCTTTTTATAGTTTAATGTAACTTGACTATATCATAATGCCGTCAATTTAATTGCTGACAATTTGTGTAGCAAAACCTGCATTTAGCAAAAAGAAACCTTCAACTGAGTAAACAATAACCACACACACACACACACACACACACACACACACACGCACACACACTCACAACATATATATTCAAATATATATATATATATATATATATATATATATATATATATATATATATATATATATATACATAACCTCCATTATTACACAACATTAGCAATGGCAGAATATTCCAATTCCACAAAAGGGCAATCCCTTGTTCCATTTTAACAAGAAGAAGCAATTTCTAAGATTTTCAGTACTGAGGAGATATGAAGAAACCTCATGAATTCAGCACCTCAAATGTTATTTCCACTTAATATGAACTGTAAAAAGGGGTGACTCAAATGATCTGACTTAGCTAATAAAAACACAAAATCTTAAGTTTTTGCTTGCTTTGGTGTCTCCAAAGACTTGACAATGAGACAGCAGCCTTTTGGGTAATGAGTAAAGTGAAACTGAGGAGGGGAATGCAAAGAAAAGTGATAGAAGTGAGAGTGTACAAACAGATTGAAACTAAGAAGGAACGGGGTTGGAGAGAGAAGGAAAAGCAAAAGAAAAGGTGGGACGTTGCCCAGTTGGGAGTATAATACAATCACATGGGACAGAACTTTAATTTCAATGTTTTGTAAGTGTGCTTGAAATAAAACTAGCTAATAAATAAGGCAAGTGCTTATACACATTTAATAGTGTTGCTAGAGAAAAATAAAATGAAGTACCTTAGCAGATTGATGTTTCCACTCTTTGGTAATATAAGCTAAATGTGATTCTTAATGCAAGGAACATCCATAAATGTCATATCTGAATAATTAAGAAGAATGATTTATACCACTGTGACCACCATGATTCTGGTCTAATAGACAATCAGTTTATTTAATTTGGTGTCATCAATGCAGAAAAAATGGCTGCCCTGCAATAACAAACCATTTGCAAAAAATACATATTTGCCCATTTGGACTGCTTTGTTATGGTTGCTCATTTAAGGCTGTAATTAATTTGAACATAACAAATCATTTTACTAAAGAAAACTGCAGGTTTACCCGAGGGGGACATCTCTAACAAACATTTTTCTCTTCAAATTCTGGAAATAGTAGTCCCTTACATCCATATGACAAAAAAAACAATATAGGCTAATAAGATGCCTTGTTTTAACCTGCATGCCTGCCTTGGAAATATTGGTATATTGTTATGTTACTCTTAAAAGAAGATGACTTGATTGTACACCAGAAAGCCAATTTCAAAGTGTTGGTACACTTTACATCCATCAAAGCTCTTTGGATTAGATTTTTTTTTTCTTAAAACTTACAGTGTTTCATCAAGACTGTCACTTTAACATAACTGTAAGATTTGGTGTATGCATGTATGTAACGGTCTGATTTTTGTCAAGTGTTTTGTGCTCTTATCATTGTCAGTTCTATAAAAACGAACTTTAATGAAATGGCAGTTGTGATCTCTGCAGGATGTAAGAAGCAAAACCAATAGGAGATTAATTTAAATACAGCTTTCTCATGCAGGTAAAATGAATAAATCTGTTATATATTCTAGAACTTGTTTAATCTCCGTGGAGTAACAGGGCAGGTATAACTACCATATAGCATAATTCTATTTTAGAACTTATAACAGCATAGAAGATATTAGCATAATTAGGTAGTCCTTCTGTATGCTTTTACCAGTCTGTGAGTTTCTGTTAGTACAGTAGAATATTTAGCATACTAGTATGTTGGGGTTACATAGTCATGTCAACATTTTCACTGTTGTCACCACAGTAACTGAAATCTCTGCTGTGTATGGTTAAACAGACAGGGAACAAGATGTTTGTGCATCTTGTAATGGAAAAGTACCAGCATATACTACAGTTCTGTAATAACATGCCACATGTAAAACAACATGTAAAGGCTCTATTAAAGATACTGCATTAAGAGAAAACCATGCGATAATTTGAAACTAGCCCTACTTTTCCTAATACATATTAAAGGGCACATAGATGGGAAATGTGTTTTTCTGACAGAACTTGTAACATACTAGTTTGCATTTTATGATGACAGAGATAAGGGTTGGCATTTTAAAATGATTTCAGAAAGCAACATTTGACATTGTAATGTTGGAAATTTACCGCACTGTCTAATGGGTTGGCAGCATAGTCCTCTTCTGTGTTAACATGCACTATTCTGTCATACCCAGTTTGGGGGTGAGTTCCACAAAGCAGCATGTATAGTCAGTAGCAAAAATAAGCTGTGCACTTACCGTGTTTACTAAACAAATAAAGTGGCACTACTTTATGCATTGCAAGACGAAGCGGCGGTGGTGCAGCGGTAGCTTTGTTGCTTCAGAGCAAGAGGTTCTCCCTTTGATTCTCGGCTGGAGCACCTTCTGTGTGGAGTCTGCATGTCCTCCCCGTGGTCGAGTGGCATTCGAAAGACATGCTTGAATGGACATGCCTTCGTTGAAGGTTGGGTATCGAGCTGGCACCTCGGCACCGTAAAAATCTACTGCCAATCATTAGCGGACCGGAGTTATGCTGTGGCGACCCCTAACCGGAAAAAGCCAAAAGAAGAACAAACAATTTTATGCATTGCAGACTAATGAACCGAAGATTAGGGAACAGATTTTTCTGAGTAGAGCCGAGACATCCTGCTTTGTATTTTATAAGGAGGAAGCAAAATACAAATTTTAAAATGATAGCAGAAATAAACATTTGGCATTGTAATATTAAATATATAAAAACAGACAGGATATATATTATTAATGAAGAACATGGCAGTTAATTGGATCTCATTTTCCTCATTAATATTAATGATAAACACATTGCAACTGAATTCCACAAAGTATATGCACAGTTGCAATAATACAGTGCTAGGTACCTAATAACAACCATTTCAGTTGTTATTACCTATGTCAGAAAATATAGCTGAAGTTTAATTATTGGCATACTGCAAGCAACATAATCTTGAGGTGAGGGAACATATTGTTTATGAAGATACACATAACGGGGAAAAAAACAAACAAACAATATATATATATATATATATATATATATATATATATATATATATACCTATATATAAAGAGAGAGAGAAATAATATAGGTTCCCTATAGGATGTTGAGTGTGCTTGCTCGAGTAAGCAGCTGATCGACAGGTGTACAAGATCGCACAATTACCAAGGTTGAGGAATATATTCTTACTACATGTTTGGGCTGTTTTTTGGTCCATGCGTACTGGCATATTGACATCATTTTTTTAGATTTTGGCATTGATATTTTGCCAATCGACATTATGTGTCTTCAGTACTACACACACACACACACACACACACACACACACACACACACACACACACACACACACACACAACATATATATATATATATATATATGGATCTACTACTATTCACCGAAAGCACATTTCACCGTGCACTTTTCACCGAAAGCACATTTCACCAAAAACACAATTCACTGAAACACATTTCACCGAAAGTTGTAGATGGCCTTTTCCCCACTGTAGTGCGACCCTGGAGTTAGTATATATAGTAAGGGGGGTTGTGGGGGGGCACTGCCCCCCCACATGGGGGGGTTGGGGGCGTAGCCCCCCACATATTTTAAATATTTTGAATTATATACATGGATACATGTAATTGCAATATATTACTGTTCTCTGACAATAATATATACATAAAATATGTGGGGGGGCGGTGACCCCCCCACCCCCTTACTATATATACTAACTCCAGGGTCGCACTACAGTGGGGTAAAGGCCATCTACAACTTTCGGTAAAATGTGTTTCTGTAAATTGTGTTTTCGTTGAAATGAGCTTTCTGTGAAAAGTGCACTCCAATTTGATTTTCAGTGAAATGTGCTTTTGGTGAATAGTAGTAGATCCATATATATATATATATATATATATATAGAGAGAGAGAGAGAGAGTCAATAAGAAAATTTTCATTACTATAAATGTGTTCATGCTATTAGAAATACTTAGTACTTACCAATATTTTTTATAAGGTAGCATATTAAGAATAAGAAAATGTCACAGTAAACACAGAGCATAAATCATGAAAAATAAGTTGAAAAAATAAGGAAAATGTATCATTTTATTCTGATTTTATTTTCCTATCTTCACTGTTATGACTCTGTTTCTGTGTATATTTCTTTGGCCATTATTGCTTTGAATCCCTTATATATGAAGAGTTCTTGTTTCACAACTGACTTTTATATCCATCTTCAGTAGAACAGTTTCCTTCATATTCACAACTTTTTCTGCAAAGAATTATTTATACGCCTCATAGACTGGCTAAAATTAACTGTACTATATCCACATAAAGCAATCCATCATTTCTGTTGAAAGATCCTTCTCACAGATTATTTTTTACTAAACTACTGAAGTATGAGTCCCTCTAGGAAGGAAAAACATACCAATAGATTCATGCATGCACATATACACACACGTGCGCGCACATGCGTGTGCAAGCAGCAAGCAAATCAAAAATTAAACCACATGACAAAGTGATCATTCCATACTTAATAAAATGCCTGCACATTAAAAGCAGTCAGAATAATTCATTTTTACTAATAAGCATCCCAGTGGTCATACCTATCCTACCAAGGGACCCTTCTCACAAACACATTCATGACCTTTAAGATCTCCTCATCACAGTAGAATCTACTACATGTACACATTAAACTGTGCTCATGTTATTTACATATTACCATTCATGTGTGAATAACCACGAATGTTGATTCAAGGACATTAAGACAATCTTTTAATTGTATCCCATTTCACAATGAAGACACACAGTTCAAAATAGAATCAAAAAGTTCTGCTAACACTCCAGACCAGATGCAGATACTTGCTTAGTACATTGCTACTTCTTCACAGAACAGGCATGACTTTCAGACATTGCATGACAAAATTTGTTGAGCCGTGTTCCTGGATGCAAAGTATGGACAAAAAACTCCATTGTGTCACACTCAAGAGAGCTAGCTAGATAGCATATTCTGCTCTGCTCTACAGTTTCCTGATCACTGCCTCCATTTCTAAGCAAAAATTACATCAATGTCATCTGATATCTACCTAGTCGGATATTGATCATATCTTGGCTGGGAAGATAAAACCTTGTCTGTAGTATCAGTGGATAAGTGTGTATTCCATACTAAACTACTAAAGTTAGTTATGGACATAATTAGCTCTCACAACAAAAGAATACCACATTAAAGTTCAACTTTTCACTTTTTGTTTGTTTTCTGATTCAGAATTGTATGTGTCATCTTTAATGTTTGTACACTGATCATTATTTTTCCTTGATTTTAACTACACTATTTTAATTTATTGTTTCATTTCACACATACTTTCTGAATTATCATCGGGGACAATGGTTTCACTTTTTATTTGGTTATACCATAATGAACCTCTCCTCCCAAATATTCTGAATACAGACCTATATTGCATAATTGTAATCCCTTCTCGGCGTATACAACCCAAAACCTCTGTACTATTTTTTGTTTTTGGTAGTAAAGGAAAACATTTTGCAGTATCTTCTCCACTTTTGCACATATTTACATACATTGGCCACAATTCTGAAAGACTTGCTCTCAGTGTAAGTGACCTCTTACACTGAGAGCAATCTGAGAGCAGGTGTTTTGGACTCTGGTCCCAGTAGTAAACCTGTTTATAGATAGGCCTTACACCGCGGTAAGTCACTTTCACTGAGAGCAGATCTTCTGGAATCAGGACAGAATCTGGCCCATTGTTTCATGCTAAATCTCATCTCTTTTTTTCTTTCTTTTATATTTAATTTCTACTTTCATGGCAAATTTTTAATTGGTAATCTACTTAAAAATCCTTTTACATATGTATTTATGCAAACTTAATCTTCCTTTTCTTTTAAGATTTCTTTTATTTTTCTTCTGATAATATCCACCATCATTTTGTCACATAAAATATGTAGTACAGTCATATATAATTTTCCTATTGTCTTTTCATCACCTTATTTCTTATTTTCCTTCTTTAATTCTTCCATCCAGTAAATTAAGCTCCTAATGACAGAGCTGTAGTAACTACAGCGGGATTAAATTGATCAGTCACAGCGTGAAGTTATGGGAAAGAGTAATGGAAGCAAGGTTAAGAAGGGATGTGATGATTAGTGATCAGCAGTATGGTTTCATGCCAGGAAAGAGCACTACAGATGCAATGTCTGCTCTGAGAGTGTTGATGGAGAAGTACAGAGAATGTCAGAAGGAGTTGCATTGTGTTTTTGTAGACTTAGAGAAAGCATATGACAGGGTGCCTAGAGAGGAGTTGTGGTATTGTATGAGGAAGTCAGGAGTGTCAGAGAAGTATGTAAGAGTGGTACAGGATATGTACAAGGGTAGTGTGACAGCGGTGAGGTCTGCAGTAGGAGCGACGGATGTGTTTAAGGTGGAGGTGGGGTTACATCAAGGATCATCTCTGAGCCCTATCTTATTTGCAATGGTGATGGACAGGTTGACAGATGAGATCAGACAGGAGTCCCCGTGGACAATGATGTTTGCAGATGACATTGTGATCTGTAGTGAGAGTGGGGAACAGGTGGAAGAGACCCTGGAGAGATGGAGATATGCTCTAGAGAGAAGAGGAATGAAGGTCAGCAGGACTAAGACAGAATATATGTGTGTGAATGAGAGAGAGGATAGAGGAATGGTGAGGATGCATGGAGTAGAGGTGGCGAAGGTGGATGAGTTTAAATACTTGGGGTCAATAGTTCAGAGTAATGGTGAGTGTGGAAAAGAGGTGAAGAAGAGAGTGCAGGCAGGATGGAGTGGGTGGAGAAGAGTGTCAGGAGTGATTTGTGACAGATGAGTACCTGTAAGAGTGAAAGGGAAGGTCTACAAGAGGGCAGTGAGACCAGCTATGTTATATGGGTTGGAGACAGTGGCATTGACAAAAAGGCAGGAGTTTGAGCTGGATGTGGCAGAATTAAAGATGTTAAGATTTGCACTGGGTGTGACGAGGGTGGACAGGATTAGGAATAAGTATATTAGAGGGTCAGCCCAGGTTGGAAGGTTTGGAGACAAAGCCAGAGAGGCACGATTAAGTTAGTTTGGACATGTGTTGAGGAGGGATGCTGGGTATATTGGGAAAAAGATGCTAAGGGTGAAGTTACCAGGTAACAGGAAAAGAGGAAGGCCTAAGATAAGGTTTATGGATGTGATGAGAGAGGACATGCAGGTGGTTGGTGTCACAGAGCAAGATGCAGAGGACAGGAAGAAATGGAAACAGGTGATCTGCTGTGGCGACCCCTAACGGGAACAGCTGAAAGAAGATGATGATGATGATATCCACTTTATCTCTTCCGGTTTCCCACTTTTACCACCATTATTTATATTTTTCTTTTAAAATATGCCCTGCATGTGTTTCTCTGTTTCTTGTTTTCATCCATACCATACCTCAATCTGAAACTGTATTACACATCTTTGCCTGTTAACTTCTTTCTGACTTACTTCCATTGCGTACATCTTTAATTTATTCCTTTAATCTATTGTACATTTCCCATCTATTCTTTATTTTTGTTATCATTTTAATAACTATTTTTTTAATTATTTTTGTCAAGTGATACAATATGGTAAACAAATCAAACAGAGGCTGAAGCCAAGATAAAGCACAGTATATATTACATTGTGAATATAAATGCTTCAATAGCCTGCTTGAACACATAAAATTATATATAAATGCAAAGCACACACACAATATTATAAGATATTGAAGCCTTCGGTAAGGGTCAGTGCTGAATACAGTACAAGTTTACCATCAAGAGGTAGTTGGCACTGACATACCAAATGAGATTGCGATTTTCCTTGGGCACAAGCACATTATTTAAAGTTAAACATTCGCATAACAGAGATTTCTAAGATAAGTAATAAACATTGATTGTGATTTCTAGGTTGAATTTCTCCAAGTCCTTTGGGTTTGTAATACCATGACAGGAATGGACCCCAGTCATAAGTCAAAGTAAGGTTAATGTTCATGAAATTAGTATTGTTTCAATTTTTGATGTTAGTCAAAAGTGCTCATCTC
Source organism: Protopterus annectens (assembly GCF_019279795.1). Taxonomy (NCBI): domain Eukaryota; kingdom Metazoa; phylum Chordata; order Ceratodontiformes; family Protopteridae; genus Protopterus; species Protopterus annectens. The sequence goes on from NC_056739.1 coordinate 274,473,441, forward strand.
AGCACCCACAATGTGCCCATAATTGACTCCTCCTGCAATTCACATGTATCAGTAGCATATCTAAATAAGGCTGTAAATTCTTTTTATGAGACCCATTGCTCCTACTACTATTGGGACTGTTTGGGTATCTTTCTTCTACATTGTCCTCATTTCTGCCTGGAAATCCTGGAATTTTATGACTTTGTATCTCACTATACATAAGACACTACTCACTGGATGTAGCAGTTTCAATCATCAATGCTACTTTTGTCTTCTTTTCATTGACTATGATATCTGGTATTCTCACATCTATTTTTTGAACTGTTGGTAATGGGTAATCCCATGTGACATAAACTTCATCATTCTGTATAATGCTTTATGTATCTTGTTTGTTTGTCTGCTACTTCAAAATTGTAACATTTGCTCAATCCCCAATGTGACAATCTTGCCACATTATTATGCCTTTCAGTAAACAGGCCTTTTACCACTAGCATATAAAACCCTCAACAAGATTTGCGATTGTTTCTAGTTCTGTTTTACAGAACCTACATTTGTCTGTTTCTCCTACATGTTCAATGGACTTTGTAAACCAATGTATACACATTTCCCTGGGCCACAAATTTCAACTTTTCATCTTTTTGATTTAAATTCACCTTTCCTTAACCATTTCTGTGTCAGATCCTGATTAACATGAGGTTGTTCCTGGAGTTTTCTCTACTTGCAACTATATTTATGCCTTTTCCATAGTTCTTGCCTTCTCATCTGATCCTTCAACTTATATTCTTTCATTTATTGGCACATTCAGTTGCCGCCTAATTTTTGTCTACTTCTGGTTTGCTTTCCATTCCTGCTTGACACTGATATACTTCTGCTAATCCAGATGTTTTATTTCCAGTATTACTGAAAATATTTCCACCGCAGTGGTGGTGCTGTGGTAGCGTTGCCACCTCACAGTAAGACGCTGTCCAGTTCAATTCTCAGCTAGAGCGACTTCTGCGTGGAGACATGCGTGAATGGGCGTACCTTCGTTGAAGGTTGTGCATCAGGCCTGGCAAGCCAGTACGTAAAAATCAACTGCAATCATTAGCGGACCGGAGTTCCGCTGTGGCGACCCCTAACTGGGAAAAGTCGAAAGACACAAACATTACTGAAAATATTTCCATGCCAATAGAACTTGTCTCACAAAGAAAAACAACTTAAAAATAGAAAATTAATTTCTGATTGTGCACTGCTTGGTTATAAACAATAAAGTTGACATACAAATCAGATAAAAAAAATCATTTGATTAGAGGGAGTAGGTATACCAAGCAGACAGTTATTTCATTTAAAATCATTCTTATCTCTCCTAATCAAGAACTTCTTAAGATTTTCAAGCAAAAAAAGCCCAAACAGGTTGAATGGATTTTCAGGTCTAAAAACTGTCAAGCACATGTGCTGCTGAGTCTTTCACATATCATATGCAGTTGTCTGATGTAAGCTAATTTGTGAGGAGTCAGGCAGACATTATATAAAAATAAATGTAAATTTAAAAAGGTAGATTTTTATATGCTTTTTTCCCCAATTGCTACTTGGTGTGAATAAATAGTTATTGTATTTAATCATGATAAACAATAATTCAAAATGTGACTGTCAAAACAGTAAGTGAAATTTAATGCAGAGTTATAAAGAAATGAAAGAAAATGTACTGCTGTTCTGTAACTTAACCATAATGCAACCAATTGGAATTTGGTGCTATCATGCTTTTAAAAATTATTTAAAATTCAGAAATTTAGAAGCAGCTATCCTTATCAAGTTAAGTTGTAGATTAGGAGTTTATGGAACCAACAATCCGCCATGTCTGTATTTGAAATGAATACAGTATTTTCTATGACATGGTAAAAGCAAAATCTTTTTTTTGTCATAGGAAGGTGAGGTAGTATTAACAGTTCATTGTTTACTGAGATTCTAGCATTATTAATGAGTGGCTGTAACAGCATGGCTTCCTTGGACACATCCTGTTTCAATAAAAGTTCTGAGAATCGAGTATATATAATCTGATGTACTAAGGGAGCTTTGGTAAAATGCATGTTTTCTTACCGATGAAAGGAATTGGTTTAGCTGAAATATCTAGTCTTACTGGATCTTGCATGAAATGTTGAGAAATGCTTAATATTTATCTACTCTAGAAATTGTACAGAAAAGTAGCAAATCTGGCAATTTAAGCCCCCTTTGTATTTTGGATGTAAAGGTTATTGGAAATAATCAGAGAATTACTGTCATTTCAAAGAAAATTTGAACCACGCGTATTTGCTGATCTGAAAATGAGAAAAGACTATTAATGGATTGCTAAAGTTGTAAAAGAGCTTAGGAAATGTATTGATTTTAACAATATAAATCTAGCAAAAAAATAAATTAGAGGCTATTCCATTCATATTTAATTCTATCCCAAGTTAAATTGAAATTTGTGTGACTAAAACTGTGAGTATCATTTATATATCTATGTCTTAATCATTTCAGCTTGTTTAGTGAAGTGTAAATGCTGGACAGCAGGGGGGGGGGTGTATTATATTAATATTTTACCTTACGAGTAAACAAACTTGATTTGTCAATATTTACTTTATAATTAGATACATGGTGCACTGTAATTGTCAACAGTCTCAAGCAATCAAATAGTTTTTGTCAGATTTTAAAAGAATAAAAGGATGTCATCTAAAACATAATTAATATTGATATATTTGTTACAAAACTTTATGCCTTTCAGCTTAGGGTCATAAAAGGCTTTAGAGAAAAATGCTTAAAGTCACAGTAAAGAAGTAGGGTATTAACAGGCAGCCTTGCCTCGTACCTTTTTGTGATCTTGACTAAAGATGAGAGCATACTATTATAGTAAGATGGATAGAAGCTGAACTGTAGAACATTTTAAGGCCTTGACTACCTAGAAAAAACATTTTTTTCAAAACTGCAAAGAGGATGGGAATATTTGATGAAAGAAAGAACTGTATTTAAAGAGTGAAACTTCATGTTGATTATCGGTATCTCTGTTATAATATAAAACCAAATCCAGCATTTTATTATTCACATGGGTATGTCCCAATTACTTGAAGTCTGACTAGAATTTTGAAATAACCTGGTTAATTACTAAACAAAATCTGTTAGGTAAAATTTCGGAGTATATTTTATTATAGGTTCATAGGTTCATAGGTTAGTACTAGGCTATCGGCCTTAGGGCCTATACAAGCCTAGCCATAACAATTCCCTGGCTATTTCTTCCGATGCTATTTACTTCCCTGTCTAGCAGGGTGACTGACGTGATCCCCGGGGTGAATTTCCTTTCTCCCATCCAAGTGTCAAGGTTCCTTTTGAACACGGTCTAAGAGGCGCTCTGCTTGACATGTATGGGCAGTCTATTCCAGAGTCTGGGGAGTCTCTGGGTCAGGACCCCTCCTGTTCGGCATATACTTCTCAGAGGTACAGGCAAGCACAGGAGGACTATTGCTGACCAAGTTCACAGACGACTGCAAACTAGGGGCTATAACTGACTCTCCGGCTGACACAGACATCCTCCATAAGGGTCTCACTGAGACAGATACCTTGTGTCAAAACCATGGCCTCAAGCTAAATGCCAAAAAGTGCATAGTCATCCCCTTTGGAAAAAACAAAGTACCCACAAACTACCACATAGGTGGTAGCCCCCTAAATACAGAAGACATAATAAGGGATCTGGGGACCCAAGTAGTTAGTAACCTCTCCTTTGATAATCACATTGCCAAAGTAGTTAGAAAATCCTTCTATGTGGCCCATCTAATCAAAAAAGGATTTGCATCCAGATTGAAAGAGGTAATTGGGCCCCTCTACGCATCACTCATCAGAGACATCATAGAGTACAATGCCCCATTTGGGATGTACCTTACAAGACACCTGCAACAACTGGAAAAACCACAGAAGTTTCTCACCAAGGGGATCACTGGCCTCAAGCAGATGCCCTATGCAGCTCGACTGAAGAAACTCCAGCTGTACTCGGTTGCATACTGCCTACTCAGAGGTGATCTCTGCCTGACATACAAGGCCATGTCCAACCCAGAATTGATGGACATGCTCCACCTAAAGAAAACCATATCCCCTCGAGCCACATGCTCCAGGGCTCTAAACCTCACCATAACAATAAATAGGATGTGCTGGAGGGATAGATTCCTGTCCCAGAGACTATGGAACAAGATTCAAATCTACATTAGGCAGAGCTCTTCGCTAACCCTCTTCAAGAGAAACCTTGACGAATGGATGGGAAACAGAAAGTTTACCCCAGGGATCACTTCAATGGCTGTGCTGGACAGAGGCACAGGGAACAAATCTAAGGGGGCGGCGAAAGCCAACACATTCCGGCTAGGCTGATAAATGCCTTCGGGCAGATAGCCTAGTATCTACCTATGAACCTATAGGAACCTATCCCTCCAGCATGTTTTGTTTATTGTGATGACAAGGTGTAGATCCCTGGAGCATGTGGCTCTGAGGGATTGAGATTTCTTTAAGTGTAGCATGTCCAACAGCTCTGGGTTTGACATGGCCTTGTATGTTAAGCAGAGGTCACCTCTGAGTAGATGATATGTGACAGAGTATAGCTGGAGTTTTTTAAGGCGGTCAGCATACGGCATCTGCTTTAGGCCTGTGATTCTTTTAGTGAGGTATTTCTGTGGCCTTTCCAGTTGTTGCAGATGTCTTGAGAGGTACATACCAAATGGGGCATTGTATTCTATAATGGGTCTAATGAGGGATGAGTACAGTGGGACAATGACCTCCTTTTTTCTGGATGAAAAGCCCTTAGTGATGAGGTGTGCCACATAGAAGGATTTCCAGACTGTTGTGGCGATGTGGTTATCGAAGATGAGACCACTGTCCACCTGTGTCCCTAAGTCTCTTATCACACTTTCAGTGTTATCAAGATTTATTATAGAAATGGAATGGTATTTTTTATTAAAAATTGGATTCAAATCAGGTTTGAGAATTATTGTTTATACTGGCTTAAATCTGTAAATATTCATCTCTGATACCCTTTTTATATAATTTCATAATTTATACATTAACTGGAGAATAGCTCACATTTGAATTTATTGTAGATGGAAATCATTCATTCAGGGAGCTTTGCTTAAGACCTACATCAGCTGCATCAGTATATAATTTCTTAGAAGCATACATTTCTTCATAAGTATTAAGAAAAGCTGAGGGAATCTTCCGGTTTTGGAAGTAGTATATCATTATTCATAACTGAAAATGTATTATTTGGAACTATGATTTAGTTTATGTAGCTTAGCCAAAAGTTTTAATGGAAAGTCGCCAACTCAGCATATTTAATGATTGTTCTGGATTTAAAAAGACATCACTTTGAACATGTAATGATTATAGTTCATGCAACATTGCCATCAAAGAATTAAGTTTATCTTATTCCAAGCAAAAGTAAAGTTCACAGTGAAGCTGTGCAATGCAGTTTTCAAGGGTTGACATTTTTTCACACTTGCATTGTTTCAGTTTTTTTTTTTTACTAATAAGAATACTCCTATCTCTATATTGAAAGGTAGCATTATTATCATGATCATCTGTGAAGTGGATTCTGTCTCGTGATACAAGTCATTATTCAGTACCCTTCCCTTTAGGGCACTAAACATTCAGCCTCCAGTTTGGAGATGACAGTATCTTTAGAAATGAAATTAATGAGTGGCCTGAGAATGGCACTGATTCTGATTCACAAGTGAGAGATTTACAAAGAAGAAGGCCTCTATCTGTCCTTGACCATGATCTATGCGATGAAGAAAACAAATGGAATGCTTGTTATAATAATGCAGTATATTTTGTATACAGCACAGTACAGGTAAAAAAAAATCATGAACTTTTGTAACATAATGTAATAATTGTATGCTTTTCTTGTAACAAAATACCAGCATTTTCAACAGAAAGAATGTCTCAAAAATCTTTCAGGTACTTCATAGATTTAATATATAAACTTCAGAACAACTTTCACACAAAATGCTTCATCAGGTTTAAAACTTGCACTAAAAAACAGAACCATTTAAGTAACATCATTCAGTGACATCATCCTACATCCTAATTAACATAATCATGTCTTAAAGGTAAACAAATCAGTAGTAGTGAAATAGAAACATCTTAGTTTAAAACAATAAAAAACATTCATTACATCGAATATTGATTTAATAGTTATGCAACATGTAACACCATTAATGTTGTATATATTGCTACCTGTATGAAATGTGACTCATCCTCTATGGATAAGACAAATAGAAAACTTAAAAGAAATGATTATTGGACATATGTCAGATATAAAGAGATTAGTGAAAAAACATGACCCAGATACAGATATATTTTTAGTTTTCTGGGTTTTTTTTTTTTTTTTTTCCTTTTTAACAGAAAAAAATGTGGCCAACAGTATTATAAATGGCAGCAGACATGAGCACAATATTCTGATAAAACATTGAAGCCTTCCCTGTTCCCTCTCCTAGACTGTCTAACCCTTGCCCACTGAGGGGACCCCAACATCTGCAGAGGTTATAGTGTACCCTTGGTCCATAGTGGTTGTAGTTGCTACCCCAGAGGGATCTGGGTAAAAGATGAGTGGCCTGAGGTACAATAAGTGGCCACAGTAGAGTCACCCACATGTGGCTGTGGAAAAATTCTAGCCTACTGTGGTGGCTTAACTTTTTCTTTCTGTGAATAAAAGAAGGACTGACCTTTGGACAGGCTATTTATTCCATGGTCAAGCAAAAAAAGGGTGCCTCTTTCCTGGGGAAAACAAGCCTCCAAAGCTGGTAAAAATTAAGAGTTTAAAAGACACTTTTTTTACTCAAAAACAGAGTCAAAGAACTTAAAAACACTTGTCATTCCCAAAAAGTAAAAAAAAAAAACAATTTCCCAAAAGAAAAAATGTTTTTAAACAATTTAAACAACTTTTAAACTAGCAGGAAAAAAAAACAGTCTTCTTTATCAGGACAATACAGTCTTGTGACTGTCCATTAAAACACAGACGCCTAGCTTTAAAATAACTTTCCAGAAGAGAAAGGTATTAATAATCGAAAAAGATAACTGAATGGAAGTTTTTCCTCAGAAAATGAACAGCACAAGCTGACCATTGATCCTCAACAAACCTCAGAGGAGCATAATCCTCGATGACAGTAAAGCTCTGAGGGGCTTTGTGCCCAAACTTGGCTTTTAGTCATCTTAGTTCAAGCTTCCTGACACTCTGGGTGTGTGGAATGTGCCCTGAAGATGTGAAAGCTAGATGGCTGTTATATCCCTGGCAGGATATAACCCAGACAGCTAAGGCTACTGCACCAGTGATCAATATGAAACACATCAACGTTCTAATTTATGTCATACTTTTAACAGAAGCATAGCTGCTTCAGTTAGCATCCTGTTTTGGTGCTATGAACCAGTGGCCCACCCCCTCAGCTCTTCAAGTGAAGAGCAAAAAAAAAAAATGCATGTCACTGTAATAAGCCTAAGTGATCAGCTTATTACAGACAGATCTACCTACCCCACCAGCAAAAAAACAAAACAAAAAAAAAACAGATATTCCTTCTACTGGCACACCAACCAGGTGGTCAGATGCATGACATACACCCCCCTTCATCCCCAACTATTCAGGTCCTGTTTATGTGCCCTGCCCCAACCCTTCATATTTTATTAACAAGAAAAGTATTTCTTCTTTTACACTGTAGCAAACTGCTTGCTACAGATATAGCAAACAGATGCTACAGTTTACACCTGTAAACAACAAAAAGGCACCAATAGAAGGGTCACTCCATAAAACCGGGCTGGAAGGCTTTAATATATAAAAATGAAGTTCCACTACACACCATACACAAATGCCTCATATAGTTGCCAATGTTTTACACCTGTTTGCATGTTTTAGTTTAAAAAAAAAACATTTCTTTTAACATGTAGTAAACAGTTGCTATAGTTTAAACCCTGCCTGCACATAGAGCTACAGCACTTGGGTTTAAGTTATTTTTTTTTTACTTTTAAATTGTAGCAAACTGCAACAATGTAAGAAGCAGTTTAGACCACACATGGAATGCTACAGCTCTCAGGTTTGACTGCAAATGTAATACTGGCTTTTAAGAGGCAGTATTAAATTAAAGATTGATCAGGATTGGCTGATCATGCCACCTAACAATTTGCACCCAGATGTGTTAACCTTCTCACCCTGACCTAGCTACACTACTGGATTTTAATATGCATATTTATGGATTTACAGTGCAAGTTATCACCCTGTTTTCTTTTTAACCTGTTGCATGTGTTATACAGTAATTACAGAGCTCCTAGTTGTTGTTTTGCTAGTCTTATATTCCATACTGTTGCAAATGCTGTTTATAATACTCCCCTGGTTATGCTTACAAGCCTGTGTTTTACTTTATATTTAATTTGCATATTGGCATTGTTATGGCTCAAACTGTGGCTGACACATCCTTTGACAGTGGGTCAGTCCACCTACCTGGTTACCAAGCTTTAGTTTAATAACTGAATAAATAAATAATGTATTATCCTGGTGTGGTTCTGTGGTTTCTGTGTAAAAGGGCAATGCAGCTAAAATTTCACTATTTGAGTGCAGATATGGGTTTAGGTGTTTACTTTAGATGGGCTAGGGTGGTTTATTATTACGCTGAAACATTCTGATAAGTAGAAGGGATGAAAACTGATGTTTTAGTATCTGAAAATTACTTGATGAAACACCATTTACAAAGAGGAAAACAAGCAGGAGAGAGAAAATAGTTTATACTTCCCATTTTTTGAACAGATATAATACATTCATGCAGTATTAACCTCCTGCCCATTTTAACTAATGTGTCCTAACCCTAACCTACCCCTGAACAATCCCCAACCCTTCACAATGCCTTAAGAAAACCCCTTTCCTTAACAGTATCACTCTTCAGTCAAAGTATATCTGTTGTTACTATTATTCTTTTAATTTACCTATCAGAAAAGGAATATGTTTTTGTTATTTTTCTGCAGTGTAGGTGAAGTGTTGAGATTTTTAATGTTCAATTAAGGCACTATTAGTTTTTTTAATTTACCTATCAGAAAAGGAATATTTTTTCTGTTATTTTTCTGTAGTGTGGCTGAAGTGTTGTGATGTTTGCGTTCAATTAAGGAAAGTGTTGATGTGCAGAAATCTATGGAATGATTGTTGACTGTGCGTGCCAACATAAATCCCGTACTACCTCTCCCAGAGATACTTTCACTCTTACATAGCTCTTCCAAAAAACCCACTCACTGGTCTGATCCACCCCCACTCCACTAGTGCACCTCTTCGTTTATCTCTGTTCCCACACTCTTTCTACCTTCACCCCTCCTGCTACCTGTTTCACATACACCTCTTCTGGCCCTCCTTTCTGCCTGCTCTCTTGTTACTATCATTCCTGAAACATATCGCTTACTTACTAATCCACAACCCACTAATATACTTCCCAAGATTCTCACATCATAATCTCATTAATAACAAGGCACTCTATACCTTTTATATACAGTTTCCTTTTTCCTCTGTTTTCTTTCCTCTACTCCCCCTTCTCTCTCTCTGTCTCTCTTTCTCTCTCTCTTTCAATGAATCTCTCTTGGACACATCAAACAAAGCCATAACACCTCATATCTTGTTCTCCCACTTTTTCTAAAGACTGGGGTCCTAAACACTAACCACCATGATAATGTCTCTAAGAAGATTTTCATATAAGTACATGTATTATTTTTGGATGTATTGTTTTACATGTTTTTTGCACATTTTTATAATACTTTTTTATATTTTCTATGTTTTTTTATCTATACACTTGGTTATATATTTATTTATTCGTGTAAATCATTAAAAGATGCAGTTTTTATATCATGTTAACAGTAATTTTATAATGAAGTGGTATAACAATAGATACAATGATTCTTAAGCTTTTATAATAACATAATTTTACTGCTGGAAATGATCATAACATAAAAAGTACTGAATGAATGTCAGGCACCTTCTTTTGCTGTACTACATTTGCCACGTCTTCCGCTATTTAAAAAGCAGCTTTAAAGTAGTTTACTGTTGTTAATGGAATATTCGGTCATGGTATCTTTAAGATCTAGTGACTCCAGTGGGGACTAGTGGGAAATGTGATGAGGAAAAGTTTTAAACTTGATGCATGCAGTTCTGAGTTAGATCTGAAGAAGTTTGGCAATGTTTAAACAAAAGCACTAATAATAAACTTGGAGTCTGTATACACCACATTTCTCGCTTTGCTTTGTTTTTTGTTTTCAACAGTTTTTCATATATATATATATATATATATATATATATATATATATAAATATATAGCTAGATAGATATAGATATATATTTTAACAAAAATGCATGGTTCATACTATTTTTCTCTCCTTGCTACATGCATACATACATATATATATATATATATATATATATATATGTGTGTGTGTGTGTGTGTGTGTGTGTGTGTGTGTGTGTGTGTGTGTGTGTGTGTGTGTGTGTGTGTGTGCGTGTGTGTGTGCATATAGATACACACACATGCACACACACACACACGCACACACGCACACACGCACACACGCACACACACAAACACACACACACACACACACACACACATACACACACACACAGATACATTGTGATATGCTTTGTAAGTAAATAGCACTACTTAAATATGCCTACTCTGCAGATTTATGCACACTGTTTAAAATATCATACACCCTTTATATACCTGTATACTGTTTCTACACTCTCATTATATTTGCAGTCTTGATAATTTTTGTAATAATTTTGGGGTGCTTTCCTCCATTTGGGCTTTCCTGATAAACAAAGGCAAAAGAGAATTGTATGTATTTGATTGGTCCTGATAATATTCCTGGGATACATCTTAAATAGCATAAAACACGATTTAGCCATACGCCTAACAGCACTGTTCTATATCAACAGATACAGATATAGATGCACACACACACACACACACACACACACACGCACGCACGCACGCACGCACACACACACACACACGCGCGCACATTCCCTTTTTGACTGGTGCTTACGTTTATATTATTTGTATTATGATGGGACTAACCATGACATTTAATGTAATCTGAAGACAATTTTAATCAGATCACATGTATAAGAGTAATTTATTATGTACATCTACCTTGTTTAACCTATATGCTTACTTCAAACATTGTGTCTAATGGATGATTTATTACTTCTGTTCTGTGGAAAACATAAGAACTTTAATTTTATTGATGGCAGCACACATCTTTCATAAACTGACAGTGCATTCCTTGAAATTCTCATCCACCACTATAACACCATTTCTTCCCTTCTACCATAAACATTCTGTGATACACTTAGTGTTTTCTTATCATTTGAGGTATATTAATGGGTCATCTTGTAGTTTCTCACCCTTAAGAATACCCAGCTCCAGGGGCTTTCCCTGTTAACATACTTTGCTTTCTTCAGTTGGTCGATCCAGCCACTGCCTTTTGAATTCTGTAATGCTATCTTTTGTTCATGCTTGAAAAATTCATTTTTTTTTTTACTTTGATATGGGACCTTTCTAACAGAGTTGCATGGTGCAATGATATTTGTCTGAAAGTGATTAAATAACCAAAATCTAAATCTATTTTTGGGGAGTGACATTTAAGCTTGGAGATAACAGCAACGGTGGATTATATCAGATGACTTGAAGGTTCCCCACTATTGTGTTAAAGGAATATGAGCGCAGTAAGGCACTAGGGTGTATAGATATGAATATCACTTTAATAAAGGGAAAATGGGCATTTTGTAAATGTTTGTCAATGGAAAGGTCTCTGCCGGGCTGTCATATGTAGTTCAAGAGACAACCTGTTTCTGTAAAGTTTAGAATTCTTTCCTTACAGACATAGCAGGACCTACAGTTTCCCCTTATGTTTCACTGAGTCTCTATTTTTTGAAGCTTCTGTTCAATCATATCATTTGGCTGAAACCTCAGCTGGGTGAAACAGTTTAAAATGTCAGGCTGGCAAGCCTCTTTGCATTCCCCACACCCCTTTTATTTACTATACAAATGTCTTTATTAATGCCCTTACTAATTACTTATTGCTCTTACTAATTGCCCTTACTAATATCGCACTATCCCTTGGATAGCTTCAATCACTTATTAGGTCAGACCATAAAGAAGTCTTCTTCAAAATAAAACTGAAAACTGATATCCTTTCCACCCAAGGTACCTTTAGAAATTTCTTTAAGACGAACCAAGTGATATATTGCTAAGTTTCAAATCCCTGCCAAACCCAGTTAACTCCACTGAATATGCAGATATGTACACCACCACACAATACCAGCATGTAAACAGCTGCATAGATGCAGCTGTACCCCCTCCCCCGTAGGAACAAGTGCAGGGTAAAAATCTGAAACAAACCCACATGGTGTAACCATAACATCAACAACCTTTATAATAAAAGGAAAATAAATTGGACCAAAAATAATTCCCAGAATGTTATAGATCTTGTCACTGAAACAAAACCAAACAACTCAGGAACTTAATAAAATCCACCAAATCCAAGTTTGAGGCTAAAATACCTACCTAATCCAAAGATAATCACAGGGCATTTTTTAGTTGTTTGTAATCTCAAAAGAACAAAGCAACAATGCACTGATCTGATTATAAACAAAGTTGCTTACACTAAGGCTGAAGATACAGCAGACCTACTGGCTGGTAAAATTTAGCTCTAACTTTACTCCTCTCTTTCCTCTGTCAGTACCTCAAGATCTACCTGAAACTGGCTCACCTACTGCTACAACACAAGGCCAAATCCTAAAAGTGCTATCAAAAGCTAGCACTGTTCAATCTCAACCTCCATACAGGTTTTATGCCAAGTGAATGGAGAACAGCTACAGTCATTCTCCTGTATATGGGAGGACTTTCCAGAGACCCAGGCAATTACAGACCCACAAGTCTGACCAGCCTCATATGAAAAGCCTCTGAAGGACTTATCACAGAATCAATCAATCAGGACATAGGGACTCTCCAAACACTATAACCGTCTTAGTTTGGTTTCATCGATATGTCATGCTTACTCAGCCTCGTGGATTTTTTTGAAAAGTTCACCAGAGCAATGGATGAAGGTATATGGTACCCACTACATAACTCAACTTGGCCAAAGCTTTTGGTACAATTCCTCACTCAGGCATAGTAAAAAAAAGCTAAATAAACAGGAAATAACTCCATCTGTTACCCACTGGATTGCCAACTGGCTCTCAGACAGGATGCAGATAATCAAAATAGGAGAAGTTATCTCCACAAATTGACCAGTCATCAGTAGAGTCTCCCAGGGTTCTGTGCTGGGATGGCTCCTGTTTGGCAACCACTTTCGTGAAGTAAAAGTTAATACCAAAGGGCTCTGGCTGACTAGATTTGCAGATGACTGCAAGCCAGGAGAAGTCATTGAATTCCCCACATGACTCAGCCATCATGAAGGAAGGTTTGCCTCAAATAAATAACTGGTGTCAAAATCAGTGTCTGAAACTAAATTCCAAAAATGTATTATTGTATCCTTTTGGAATTCATCTATCCCAGGGTACTACTACATTGACAATACACAGATAAGAGCTAGCCCTGTTGTTCGGGATTTAGGAGCTTATATGGGCAGTGACCTAACTTTTGACCAACATGTCTCCACTGTTGTAAGAAAGTCCTTCTGAATTGTGCAGTTTATAAACAGAGGGACTGTGTCTAGATTTAGGGACGTCATTATCCTCCTTTACTCAGACCTCATTAGGTCAGTCATTTAATATAATGACCAATTTGGCATGTATCTGTCCAGACAACTGCAACAACTGGAACACCCGCACCGATACCTTACTAAAAGGCTACAAGGCCTGAACAGCATGTCTTACATGGACTGGCTCAAAGCCCTGTTACTATACTCTGTATACTACAGACTGCTAAGACATGACAGGTGTCTGGAATACAGCATGTCCTACATGGACTGACTCAAAGCCCTGTCACTATACTCTGTATACTACAGACTGCTAAGACGTGACAGGTGTCTGGAATACAGCATATCCTACATGGACTGACTCAAAGCCCTGTCACTATACTGTGTACACTACAGACTACTAAGACGTGACAGGTGTCTGGAATACAGCACGTCCTACATGGACTGACTCAAAGCCCTGTCACTATACTCTGTATACTACAGACTGCTATGACGTGACAGGTGTCTGAAATACAGCATGTCCTACATGGACTGACTCAAAGCCCTGTCACTATACTCTGTATACTACAGACTGCTAAGACGTGATAGGTATCTGGAATACAGCATGTCCTACACGGACTGACTCAAAGCCCTGTCACTATACTCTGTATACTACAGACTGCTAAGACATTTCAGGTGTCTGGAATACAGCATGTCCTACATGGACTGACTCAAAGCCCTGTCACTATACTCTGTATACCACAGACTGCTAAGACGTGACAGGTGTCTGGAATACAGCATGTCCTACATGGACTGACTCAAAGCCCTGTCACTATACTCTGTATACTACAGACTGCTAAAACGTGACAGGTGTCTGGAATAAAGTATGTCCTACATGGATGGACTCAAAGCCCTGTTACTATACTCTGTATACCACAGACTGCTAAGACTTGACAGGTGTCTGGAATACAAATGCATCCTATAACCCATTACTGATTAATTACTGCACAGCAGCAAGTCAACTGACATCAGAAATACTCAGTCTGTGAATAGAAATCTCTTCTGCAACATAATTAGAACAGTTTGGAGGGACAGGTACATTTAGCAGAGGATACCACTGCTATGGAATAGACTTCCTACCCACATAAAACAAAATTAATTCCTGTCCATTTTCAAGCACAACTTGAATCTATGTGAATGGGAGAAAGATAATTTACCCCAGGACTGCCCCATGTACTACTAATGGACATTTGCGCCTCCTAAATACTTTATCCTAAGCATGTGTCCCCTCAAATTACCTATAGTATTATCCTAGTTATTCTTATTAGGGGTAATATATAATTACTGGACATGTGATGGGTAAGGCCAATCTATAACCAAATGGGACAGGTTATTTCAAGCACAAAAAGGGAAAATGGCCAGGCATAGAATGGCCCACCAGGGCAGCTAGCCTAGTACTTACCTGTGAACCTATGAACCTATGTACAACTGCAGAGGCCAAACACCTTGAATCATTGTTACTATACAAGCAGATGCTGTAGCATCAGAGACTTCCAATATAAAAACTAATCGAACAATTCAACACTGGAGAAAAAAGAATCACTTTACTTTGATTAAGTGTAGGAAAAGCAAACTTTCATCCTGTGCTGCATTAAAGCTAAAACTAAAACCCTAAACCTCACTCTTAGGCAATGCAGCTAGTTCTGTGCTACTGGATGTAGGGTGCCTCGGTGGCAGGCACTAAAATGAATACAATTTTGGACAAAGATAGCCATTCCAAAATGTTAGTCATACAATTAGAAACAGGCAACTTCCATGCATAAGCTTTGCCCCATGCTTTCCAAAACGTAACAATCAGCGCTGCGATTAGTACACCTTAGGGAAAGGAAATTCTGCATACAGTGCACTTTTCAACTAATGAGCCACTCAAGCTTAATGCATTAGTTGCAATAGTGTCCCAAATATCAGCATGCTACAGCCAAAGTAGCCCGTTGTCAGCACTGTGGCATCTTCTTGTCTGTCTTTCTGTCATTAAAGTTAACTCAGACAATAAAAAAAATTGTTACAACGCTGTGTCCTGATTCTGGATAGTGTAACAAAAATTAAGTACTTTTGTCTTGTACTGTAATAGGGACTCCATTAGAAAAAACAATTGCACAATGACATTGCTTAGATAAAAAAGCATTCAGGTCAGGCAACTATACAAACAGGCAAGAAACAACTCTAGCAGCAATGAAATAAAATACTAATGATGAAGTAATAAAGTGTCTATTACTCTTTGAGATTATTCAACATTCTGTGGTGTATTACATTTTTTCCATTTGCTGCTTATGGTCCTACCTTGTGTTCATTTCAATTCAACTAGTCTTAGACAAATACAAATTAGGCCAGTAATGCTGCTTTATTTCCTTTCTTTAGCCTAAAAATTAGCCAACCTTCCCAGGTTTACCTAACTTAATGACTACAGTCTAGAAGCACTGTTTGTGCCAGTCTGAAGCAACAAGTTTACTATATCCAGATGTACATAAATAAATAAATAAATAGATTTATAGTTCACTTGACTGACAATAATTTGTGTGACTAAAGTGAAATGAAATTCATTTTGTACATTGGGCTGTTTTGTGCAAGCAGCATTTTGTGTGGGAGTTTGTATGCAGGTGTGTGTGTTTTATGGTTAGAGTAATGTTTACATTAGGGGGCAGATTTACTGTGCAGATGGGTGTGCATTTTAGGGTTAGGGTTAGGGTTAGGTAAGAGGATAGTTTTAGTGTGTGTGTGTGCCTGTGTCTGTGTGCATCTGTGGTGAGTGTGTGAGCTGCTTAGTAGTGGTAATGTTACAGAAAGGGCATTTTTAAGATAAACTGCACAGTTATATTAGTGGCAGGGGAATGTTATGATTAGCTTAGCATGCATTACTAAGGTGGAAAGCATGGGTGGGGGTGGCAAAAATTGTTGCCAATATAATGAATTGTTGGTAAGTTACGGTTGATGTTTTTTAGTGTGGGTCATTTAACATATCATCCATTCATGATGTAATCTGTTACTTGTCTATTTTCACTTCATACCTGCTATAAGCAAAGATTAAGACATACTAAAGGTATTTAAAAATAGATGAGGAAAGAAGCAAAAAAGAAACCTTAAAGCCATTGCTTTGAGGATATCACTGCCCTAATGTCCAATGTAAGTGAATATTGTAAAATGATATAGTCACACATAATACAAAGTATATTTTGATAACTGCTACACTGACATATTTTATTATACTATGAGCCAAACAGGTAGTCTGGTTCAAAGTTCAAATATTCTGAATTACACTGAGATTTCTGAATATATTTCACAATGTACATGGTAATCCCAGCTGTGTGAGTTTTGCTTTTTAAAACATGCATCCCTTGAAAGCAGCTGGTTTAGGGTTTCTTTCTTGTTTTCAACTAATAAATCTTGTGTGCACAGTAAACTACTACTAAAAATTGCTGAGTGGTATGGTTTAATTCAGGATTCATTTAACTCATAATGTTAAATCTGAAGAAGGGGTAGGAATGTATACTTTTATATGCTTTCACAGTGTATCGTACTTTCACAGTAAGATCCCTGACTGTATAAGATGCCTTCAAACTGAATCAGTCTGAAGCAATTTCTCTGAATATCTATAAAAATCATGTACTTCTTTTTGTTATAAGATATTTGTTACTGCATCGTTCTCTGAAATGTGGTTTTGTATCCAGAATTATTTGGGACAATCTTTTCCTCAAAACAACTGCTCTGGTATTTTTTAATTGTTATGGTACTATTTGCCTTTTATGGGCTTTAACTCTGTGTGCACAGGCAGTACCTAAGAATGTGACAATAGTCAGTGATATGGTTCTCCAGGTGGAGGCAATTAACATGAAAACTTGCTATATGCAAGAGTTTGTAAGATATCAGCATAACATAACTGTGAAGGATTTGACCACTAATGGCTGCATAAGGTAAGCTCAAGGTCAACTTTTGGGGGAGGAAGCAAAATGGCAGACTTAAAAGGTGGTCCTGTTACCATGGTTTTAGAGGACAAACTACAAGTAACCCCTCATGGATATTATCAGGGCGATGTCAGTTATGTGTACACAAACACTATCTAGCCAAATAAACATCTGTCAAAGAGAGGTATTAACTAAAGTTTCAAAAATGATGAAACCATGACTATTAGATGAGAGACCCAGGTTAGCTTAAAATAGCCATAAGCCTTTGATGTCACATACTGGGTCTTTTAGTTAGAGTGCTGCCTTTCTAGAACTAATATATTTGGAGACAAGTTACTAGTTACTGTATAAGAATGGTTAGAAATAATTCAAGAAAATAAAAAATGTAAGTAAAACCATATAAAATGTATTCCATTTTTATTTAGGAAGATGTTATTCTTACTTTAACACAGTATTTAATATATTTATAAACCCATTCTATTATTCTGTGGTAGGCAAAACAAACTGGTGGAACATTACATTAGTACAGAGGTCAGCACATCAAAGATAACAAGAGTCAGTTTTTTTTAAATTCACTCACCAACCACACATGCTAATATCCCCAGTAGTTGTAGCCTCCAGGAAACTAAACAGCAGGATAGATTTCTTAACACTGACATTTTCAAAAAAAAAAAAAAAAAGAACAATTTTAAGCCTTTATGAACTGCTGGCATTAGGTAGTGCCATATTTCAGACTCATCACAGAGCCACAAAGGACAGCAAAAGAGCCACATGTGGCTCCAGAGCCACAGTCTGCATTAACAATGTTTCAACATTTAGTGGTTGTGTGTGTCAGGGGTTTCTGTAGTGTGATCTGTGTGGTTAACCACTTCTTATACAAAATGTATAAAGAAACCACAAGACATGAACAGAGAGGAACATTAGTTACAACAGAGTCCTGTACCTTGCTCCTCTGCCAGAAACTTCTCCTTCCTTCTGTGTTTAGCATGGTTTGTCACTCACCCTGCAAAAGAAAGTGGGTCACTATTACACTTCCTTAAGGCACATATCTCACATTGTTATAAGTCGGTAAGTTGTACATCTCCCAGCTCAGACATGCATACAAAAGTAATATGTTATCTGTCTGAAGATATTACAGTATACATTACCCTATACAATGTTATCTGCCTTTATACTTTATAATATATATGCTATCCTGTACTGTAGATAACGTTTATCTACCTGCATATTTTACAATGCATTTACTACTATTTGTTGCAGGTAATATGCCTCTACATTTTACAATATGCATGTTACACTATGCTATAGGTAATATATTATCTCTTTTTAGATTTTACAATATGCATGTTACCCTATGTTATAGGCAATATATTATCTGTTTTTAGATTTTACAATATACACGTTACCCTATATATTACCTGTTTTTATATTTTACAATATGCATGTTACCCTATGCTATAGGTAATATATTATCTGTTTTTAGATCTTACAATATGCATGTTACCCTATGCTATAAGTAATATAGGTTCATAGGTTCATAGGCTGGTACTAGGCTATCAGCCCTAGGGCCTATACAAGCCTAGCCATAACAATTCCCTGGCTATTTCTTCCCTGGCTATTTGTTTTTAGATTTTATAATATACATGTTATCCAGTGCTGTAGATAATAGTTTATATGCCTCTATATTTTACAATACACATACCTCAGGATTCAGTAAACTCCATGTAGGGTTTGTGTACAGCCTACACAGGGTGTTACCATGTACAGGAAGTACTGCCCATGGAAGTGGATCCAATTAATATTAATGAAGCTTTGTGAGCTTAAACAAGATTTTTCTGCACACACCAGTGCATCTGGCCGTAAAACCTCTCTGTGAATGTGGATAGCATGTCCGCATACCTCTCAGCTGTACAGATTTTCCCAGAATGTCAAGATGTCTGCCTCTTATTTTTGGCCTGTTACTCGTAAAATTGTTGTTTACTGGCAAATCATTGCCATATCTTTGAGGACTAAAGTCAGAAAATAATAACAGACATTTGAGATTCAGACTTCATATTCTACAGAAAATTCATGCAAAACCTGTTAGTCTATCAACTTTCTAAGTTTGTAAGAGCAATATGTCAAAATTGTCCCTGTTTTTGGGCCATTGTCCCCCATTATGTATGGCTTTGTGTAATTGTTTAATCTTCCCTTCTTTTTCATTTTGTATTTTTTTTTTTTACTTTTCTTCCAAGGTTTGCACACTGCGCCGCTTGCCACAAATGGCTTTGGCTATGCTTACCTTGTTTGCATGACTGGAACACCCATGTATCAGACATGACCCAGACATTCAAAAATAGAAACCAGATGCATTCAGTTAATACTGCTGAACATCATGCAAACCCAGTAAGGGAGGCTGCACTGTGCTAATACTGTGAAGTTAATAATGAATACTAATATAGGGGACCTCATGTAACTAATCCTGTGGTGATAGGTGTTAAGTCTAAGACTGGAGTGCAGATGGTCCTGGGTTCTAATACAGGGTATGCAAACTTTTCTTATACTGTTGAGACATTGCAGATTATGCAAATAAAGTGTGACATAGACAAGTGTTGTCTCAACCTTCTTGTGGCAAGTGCTGTAACTTTAGGACTACTGTACACATGGTCCTAGGTTCAAATACTATTCCATTTACATTTACTTTAATTACTTTGTTTTTCCATGTCATATTAAATTTACTCTCAGTTGAATAACAGAGTTGCACAAGTAGCTGTATATGAAATAACCTTGACAATGCACACTGTCTGCTTTATGATACATTTGAAAAAGCTTACCGTTGCAAAAACAAATATACTTGGCTTACCGTGTTTAAGCTATGGTAAGCAGAGAGTAGCTTTTTTCAAGCATATCAAAATGCAGACAGTGTGCACTCAAAGTAAGCACAATACATGCAATTGGCAGGACAACATGATATTTAAGGTGGAATTGGTGGGAAATGCATATTAGACACTGAGCTTGATCTTTTCTAGGCATGGCTGGTGTTGTTGGAGAGATTTTGCATTTCCGAGCACATGGCTGGGGAATTCAGGGGTTCAAGGTCTTTGTTGGGTTCCTGGTTAAGGAGCATGGTCCACGCCTCTTGCAGGGTAACTATATAGGCTCTCAGTACAAGTCCAAGGCCTGGAATATGTGGCTAGGCTTTGTCCAGTGTGACAGGTATCTGATACACTGGAGAACAATGCCATCACCACTATGACGATCTCTGAAGGAGGAAATGGGATACCCTTGATCATTGGATCAGGGGAATGTCAGGCGGGGAACATCCCACAGATGTGTATGTATGAATTGCATTAATTGCAAATATTAAAGCTAAATATAGTCAAGACTGGTATTCATGATGGCATCTTTTCTTTTTTTTCTGAGGTCCCATGTATCGGGACTGACAAGGATGAGTGCAGCATGTGGTAAGTAAGCATAATTATATATAGTATTGTTACTGTAGCCTTAACAGTTAAAGATGGATTAGTTGTTATATCATACAGTTGCATAAGACTGAGCATGCATATCTAAACTGTAAAAGCCAGTATGCATTTAGTAGTCTGTAGCATATTTCTAAACTGACCATATTTTCGCTGAATATCCAGAGTTTGACTCACCGTTGTGGTCTGTTCCTCATAACATTTATGGTTTTCTGGCAAATAACTGAGACTGAAGTCAGTAAATAATGTCAAAATGTATGTTAACACAAATCCTATACAACTTTCCATGTTTGTAAGAGCAATATTTAAAATCTGTGCCTATTTTTGGATCATTATACCACCATTATTTTATGATCTGTCCACACATCTTGCTCTAAGAAGTTGACGGGTATGGTCTGTGTCACAAAGCAACAGTTGAACATTCTCAGATAACAGTGAGCATGAATCTATAAGTGTGTATACATTATGCTGCAGTCCAAAAGAAAAGTACAGTATTACAGTATTCAATGGTTGTGGGTTCAAATACCACACTTCCCAAATATACAACTTACTTGTTTACAATTCTGTTTTTTAAGTTTTCATCATTAAATATACAATACTGTTACATTGTCATCATTATAGCATTTGAAGTTCAGACCTCTAAACCTTTGGCTTGAATGGCCTGCTGTCAAGCGTAATCAGTGTACATGGAGCATGCATACGTGCAATATATGCACCCATGAATGATTGCTGGATGCAATCTGAGCAGTACTATAGTGTGTTTGTGCTAGGAACAGGCTAGTATCCAAAATAATAATGAAATTTCTTAGCAGTTGGTAGTGTTAAAAGTAAAATGTAACAGAAAAGAGTAAAAATTAATTGTAGACAGTTTTGTATATTAACTGTAAAGTTAGTAATGTTCTCCTTTCTTTCACCCCACCCCTTCTCTTCATTTTTTTATAATTTTCTTATTTTTTTATTTTGTATAATTTTTTATTGCTTTGTTGCTACATATTTTTCATTTGTTATTATTTATCCTTGTGCTTGTAATTATGTTATTATTTCCATTTGTTTTGGTTTATGTTTTATTTCATTATTGTATTATAATTTTTTTATGTTATTACTACAGCACAACAGGATAGGCCAGTTCCTTGTTATTTGCTTACACTTGCTCCACCAGCTACAGCAGCAAGGCCTATCACTTCTGGGCTGCAGCCTATGGCACCCTCCCTGCTGACCCTTCTGTACCTGAGCCCTTAGGTAGTTCTGCACCAATGGCTAGGTCTGTGGTCTCCTGTGGTAGCAGAGGTAGAGGGGATGTATACATCACCTGAGATGAATTGCCAGTTATAGTACGTAGGCTTGTGCAACAGATGGTGGGCAGACAATTACACTGGATGGAGAGACTGCTTTCCATCCTAGTACAGCATACCCACAATAGGCGAAGACATCGGCTACTGCAGCCAGTGGCACAGTGATGGAACAGTGATGGCAGTCCACTGGGTGAGGACTGGAGTTACACAATTACCATACCTAATGTCTGTAGGACCTCAATCTCCCCATCCCCACCCCATCCAAGGTGTTCACCCCCCTGTTGTGTCCTTCACCATCCCTGTCTCTTCTCTCATATGTCTTGTCTGCCAGCAAATGCTTCCTCATCTTCCCAACTTGCTTGCCCCAGACATACCTATCTCTCCTTCCCAACATCCCCTCTCTCCAAAAAATAAATAAATAAATAAATATATTCCCATACATAGCTCTCCATTTCACACGTGTCTACTTGACACACTTAATTTGGTCCACTTGGCTTCACAATACAATTATGTTATTGTCACCTCTCTCTCTGGAGGTGACAGTCCAAATTCAGCTAAGATTCTGCACAAGTGATCAGTTGTTACTGTTGAAGAAATGATAGCTATAGTTCTTTCCTATACCCTTCCTGCACGTCTGCCTTCCTTTCACTTTGTTTTTCCCTCTGCTTTCTCCCCATTTCACCATTTTCCTGTCTCCCTCATTTCTTTTCTTTAAAGAATCTGTGCACAATGGTGCATGATATGCAACATTGCTAAGCAATGGTAAACAGCAGTAGTATCAGTGAATGTGTGTAAAAGTATCATAGACACTTGTAAAACTTATGCCTACACCCCATTTCAAACCCAGTACCATCTACCCTCATCAACAATGAATGCATTAACCTGTCCAGCCACACAGTCAGTTAATTAACAGATGTATTTTAGACGATCAATAGTGAGTGTCCCATTTTCTCTATAAAGTATGTTTGCGTGACGCTGCACCATGCAGCATCTCTAAGCAAGGTTAATAAAATGGTAATTAAATATCAGGAATGAGAATATTACTGATATGTATTATCTATACCTGCATTGCAAACTAGTTGTATGTGTTCCAAAAAAGGTACTTATCATTACCTGAAGTCAATTAATACCTACAGCCAAGGATTTATTTAAGTGGCAGGTGTATGCAACAGCAGTTTAATATGCAATTATCTCTTCAGTGTGTAAAATACACCTGCTATTCAACTGACTCTGTAGCACCATCTGCTAAATGCATTGATGGTATCTTGTTTTGTTTCAGATGGTACTGGGTTCAAATACAGGTATATCTATCATTTTCAAATACTTATGGGTAAATCAAGATTTCAAATTTTGCTAGTTTTGAAGCTGTATCATCATCTGTTTATGCGCTGAATGGAGTAATATTGAAATGTTTGGTTCTACATGGTGGCAGTATCAAATAAATGTTTATATAACTAATAATGATGTGCAATATGCACCACTGCACACATATTCTTTAAAGAAAAGAAATGAGGGAGACAGGAAAGTCGTGAAAGGGGAAGCAAGCAGGGGGGAAAACAAAGTGAAAGGAAGGTATGAATGTGCAGAAAGGGTGCAGGAAAAAAAACAAAGCTATCCATTTCTTCAACAGTAACAAGTGATCACATGTACAGAATTTGAACTGTCACCTCCAGTGAGAGGCGTGACAACAACATAATTGTGTTGTGAAGCCAATTGGACCAAATTAATTGCGTTATGTAGACACGTGTGAAATGGAGAGCTATGAATGGGACAATATTTTTTTGGGGGGGACAGGTACCTTTTTTTTTTAAGGAGAGAGAGCAAGGAATGTTGGGAAAGGCAGATAGGCATATCTGGGGCAGGCAAGGTGGGAAGGAGAAGAAGCATTTGCTGAAAGACAAGACATATGAGATAAGAGACTGGGTTGGTAAAAAGACACAAGGGGTTGATACCATGGTCGTGGTAAGGCTGGAGAAATCGCAAACTTATGGACATCAAGTTTGGTGACAGTGAGAATCAAGTTCTCACCCACTGGACTGTCATCACTGTCACCTCACTGTACCAATGGCTGCAGTGTCTGGCATCTGTGTGAGCTTGTGTTATTCAGGAGAATGATGGAGAGCAATGTCTCCACTTGCCATAGGCATTCACCTGTTGTGCAGTGCACAATCCTACACACCATACCTAGCAGTTCAGCTAAAGTGACAAAATCACCCACTCTGCTTCTGCTCCCAGATAGAACCACAGGCCTATCCTCTGGGGCAGAACTACCTGAGGGTACAGGTAAGGCAGGGGCAGAAGGTGGTAGTGCAGCCAGGCTGCAGACAGAACTGCTGGGCCTTGGTGCTGTAGGTAGTGTAGTGAGTGTAGATGAATCACTGGAAACCAACTTACCCTGTTGTGTTGTAGTAATAACATAAAACCTTAAAGTGCAAAAAATAAAGTAAAACATAACTGGAAAAATGTAAATAATAAAAAAAGATAACAAAGGAAAACAACTATTATAAATAATTATAAAAAGAAGACAAACAGAATTAAAAATAATAACAAATAGGTGACAAAGAAATGCAAAATTATACATAACACAAAAAAAAGTAAAAATAACCAAAATAAAAAAAGAAGACAAGGGGTGGGGTGAGAGGAAAAAAAGGAGAAATATCATATATGACATACGATGTGCATGTATACAATTCTATGACTCTATTCTGATCATACCTCCCCACATCTTAGTGCAAGAAATCTGGACAAACATTGACAAATCAGGAAGACAAAGGCCCAAAGATAGGGGCATATTTTAAATATTACTCCTATTGATTTAGAAAGTTACTAGAGTAACAGAGTTTGTTGGAACATACATTTTTATGAATGATTTGAAGTCTGAAACTCTAATGTATGTCATTATTTAGTGACTTCAGTTCTCAGATAATCCAAGTGATTTTTCAGAAAACCACACATTTTATGAGGAACATACCAAATATATAAAATACAAATTTGGACATTCTGCAAAAATCTGAACAGTTGAGAGGTATGATTCTGCTACTTTTACTTGTAACACTACCAACTCTTAACAAATAACTTTTATACTGTTAAGACAGCAAAGCTCATAACAGATGCACAGTATATTAACAATTGCATCAAGCAATCATGGATATGTGCAGATATTGTACATGTGTATGTTCCAGTTATCTGATGACAATCTTCAGCAGGCTATTGTTGTCCCTGGTTTATAGGTCTTGTGTTACATTGTAATATTGATGTAAACCTTAACAGTATTGTATAGTTGGGGAGTGTGGTTTTTGAACCGACAAGCTCTGACTACTCTGTAATACTGGACTGTTGTTTTATCTTGCAAACTAATGCATGCATACTTTTCCTTTACAATAGACAAATGCATACTCAATGTGATACAAGTGTTTAACTCAATAAGCTGTATTTACTCTTAATGTTACAATAACACTACTGTTTGGATGCATACATACCACTTGTTTCTGGCATCCATGCCAGTCTTGCTTCATAAGTTTGCCAATTCTGCAGTCTATCTGCATGAGCTGTGGACAAAGCAGAACACAACAGAATACCATTAAGAATACCAATCCTGAAGAAATGCAGCTGCTAACTCTTACAAGTAGTACCTGTAAGTGATACTTACACATATGCATAGTGCCACCAGTCTGACATTCCTCAATCCAACATTTGAGGGTATCCCTCTTCCTCATCCTGAGGTCTCTGTAGTGATTTCTGCACTGTTCAATCAGTGTGGGGATACTGATAGTGCTGGACAAATCCCATGCCAAACTATTCCACTCATCAGATTTGTAATCGGATCCATGATAGTGCTACTGCAACAGCTGGGGACTATACTCATTCACTAGGAGTCCATCAAGGACTTTGGGCTCCTGCACAACCCACCTTTGAGATCAAAATCTCAGAGCCTCTCCACAAACACCAGCCATGTCTAATGCAGATGAAGACCAATTTATAATGATGTTTCCCGCCAATTACAGTTATCACAGATACTGAGAGCGTGCGCACTTTTTGATTTTGCAACATTTGAAAATGGTGTGCATCGCTTACCATTGCGCAATAGTAACCAGTACAGAGATGGCAACCAATACAAACATTAATACATATGTACATAACTGACACAATGTTAGTGTACCAGCCATCAGGAAAATAATTGTAATATAAGAAATACTAGGTCAGCTGCTATAATTGACAGTGACTATAATATTAAGTGGGATACCATTAAAAAAGAATGAAGTCTGTTGTATTCAAACCCTGGACATTATATATGGTTGTCCTACACTTACAGCTGTTGCCATAAAATGAATGAAAAAACACTTGTCTATATTTAATTTCATTGCTATCTAATGCAAGGTCACAAATGTAAAATAAAGGCTGAAATCCTTGTAGTCAAAGACAGGACCATATGGACTTCAGCCAGACACTTAACATCTGCAGCCACAGGAGAAGTTACATAACCATCTCCTAGAGATTCATTTTGAGGTTCATGCTGTTAAATGCAGTGCAACAGTGCTTAACAGGTTTGTGCCAGGCACACTTACATTAATTGAATGCATCCGATGTTTATTTTTAAATGTCTGGGTCCTGTCTGCTACCTGATGGTCCAATCGTCCAGTTTGTGCACTGCTTCTGTGCGCACAAACCAGCTGAGCATGGCCAAAATTGCTTGTGCTAAGAGCAGCATCACACAAACAGTGGCCCAAAAATTAAGAAAAAAACAAGTAATAACAGGGAGAAACAGAAATCAATGTATGACCGACTCAGTACAATATGATAGCACTCGTGAAATATGTCTACATAGGTCTGGAATCCAAATCACCTTCCAATGCACATTCAGAACACAGGATGAGCGCCTTAACCCTGCTTTTCACACAAACACCTTTGTAGCAAGCAACAACACTCATTCAGCACAAACAAATTGCACAGAATGTACAGTTATAGTAAAACATTACATGTTCATTACACATTTAGTGGAATGTTTATCTTTGAAAATACTACACTCTGATTATACACCCTGTTATAATTCTTGCTTGCAAATATACAGCATTTTTACTTTTCTGTGTTCCTTGGTCATTCAGCAGTTATCTGACCAGTACTCTGGGACATTCAGTATGTAAACCATTCCATATAATTGCACTTACAATGTCAAGGGATATTATCTGGGAATAATATGAAATGCAGTTGCCAGCTAAGGAAAGACAGGTTGGATGTTACAAACAAGCATTTTTCTGTCCTTTTGGGGGTGGGGGAGCAAAGGTGTGTTCCTGCTATGGCACTAACAAGACTGTGTAGGTCTGCTTACTCTGCTTGCTTGACATCCTGCCTGTTGTCTGATTTAGGGAGGGTTGCAAAGTCAGAAACTGCAATGTGTATCCTTACTGTCAAACTTTTCTTTCTAATGCTTTCCCAGTACAAAAGTATGGTGAATGAGGAGGATGGTTTTAGGCTCCTAGATGGTGAGTCAGTGTGCTATGGCTTGTCTCCTAGCCAATGCAAGTACATAATGAGCACACCTATGTCTGCCTACAACCGCACCAGCTGCCGGTTCCACCTCTGACTCATCATCGGCCTGTGGCTGTGGTGACCTTGGCATTGTCAGGAGAATATGTTCCCCTTTGCCTTGCTGATCCTGCTGTAACTGTTTCCAAAAGATTAACCTGGGTAGCATAGCACATACTATGAGCAATGTGGTACATGTCAGTCGATTGTAATGCATGCCTTGGCCAGATATATGTAGGCATTGGCACTGTGACTGCAATAGCTCAAAAACATGCTCTCTGATATTACAGGTTGGACTGTGTGTCTCATTAAGGTTTTCGTGTGTGTGTGTGTGTGTGTGTGTGTGTGTGTGTGTGTGTGTGTGTGTGTGTGTGTGTGTGTGTGCATTTCTGATGGGTTTCATCAGCCATGACTCTAGTGCATACATAGCAAGCATCCACCCCTAAAAGAGCTGTGACATATCCCCACAGCACATATTTGGTGCATTTGGGAGATGTGGCACATATGGGAGTCGTGTTAACTGCCAGGGTTGCCAGCACACATATTCCAGATGATTCCTATGCCATTACACATGACTTGGCAGTTGTTCGAGTGGCAGACCTTACAGTTAATATATACCCTACCCTGTTTCCCAGGTGTTGTTTTCATGTGTACATGACTGGGATGTATGGCATAGATTACTTCAGGGTAGTGAGATACATGTTACAGTTGTAGCATACTTGTGACACTCTCTGCAGAACTAATGGTAAAATATATGTGCTCTCTGCCATGCTGTAGCATAGCATGCAGGCATGTTTGGAAGATCCTGAATGCTGATGCCTATGACACACCAAGCATGTCCCCTGGTAATCTGCAAAATGTATCTGTGGCTAAGATTCTAAGTTCAACACATACCGTGTTTTCCATTGTGATGGGTTCCCTCTGTTCAGCTCTAACTCTGAGTCAAGGGTGCCAGAGGTCACGCAGTTCCTGTACTGTGTCCTTGGCCTGCACAATTTTCACCTTCTCTGTCTGTGGCTATTGGCAGCAGCAGCAGCACTGGCTTCAGCCTGTAGCACAGACAAATGTATTGAAAAAGCAGCAGCTGCTAACAATCTCTCCATGATTACTTTGTGTCTGTGCTCTACCATTTTCCCAATCAGCATAAAAAAACAGCATGGAGTCCATATGAGTGCTTTATATCTTGGTGACTAGCTCCACAGGATTGGTTGAGTAGCATGCAATTCAGCTGCTTATGCTGTAATTAGCATCTCTGAAGCACAGATTAAGACAGATGAAATCCATTACTAATGTACTCCATTATAAAAAAGCAAATGTGTAGCTAGGCAAACTGATGTGGATGAGAGTTATTGCATTGTTTAAATCAGTGACACATTTATTTTCAACAGTATATCTCTACAGTGGAGTATTGTACTCCAACAGGTATGTATCCATTTTGTTACCTACATAATGCATATGCTGGAATGTAGTTAAGAATAATGTGAAATAAATCTGTATGCATTTTTTAGAACTATAATCATGGCATAGACTTACTTTTCAATCCATTTCAGAGGTACTGATGATGTAGAGTAGGAAGAAATTATAATGCTGTGTGATAGCTATGTACACGTTTCATGGAAAGGTCCTTTGATAGCACTTTTAGCATTCCTCAGTTGTTTGGTTAGCACAATTGGTCCTTAACCTGTTATTTTGTTTGGGGGGAACAAATATGAGTTCCTGTTATGGACCAAACTAGAATGGACTGTTATTTTGGGTGGCTGAGCATAGCTGAGTATCTGTTATGGCCCAAACGAGGATATGTTTCTCTTGTTACTAGCCTTGTTTTGTATCCTCCCCCATTAGTTTCTGACCCCTGTTGAATCTTTAAATTCTATCAAGTGTGGAATACTGACAGCCTTCCTTTACTGTTTTATCTGTAAACAGTTTATTTGTACTTATGTGATCATTATATGTGTTATCATTTTTTTGTCTTTCAGGACACAGAACGTTTGTTCGATGTAGGTCCTCATTTACCAAGAAGGAGAATGACCTCATCATAGAGGCCTTATTTCAACATCATGCAGTACTGCTGTCCAAGAGGTGAGCCAATATGGCACAGTGTACTGCCCTGTAGGACAAATTAGTCCACAAAATAAATGGTATTGGATGACACAATCACACTTATGAGCAGGTGCATCACACAGCCACTGATATGATTACAGCTGCAAGGAGGCGTGCAGCTCCAGTGTCATGTGATCGTCAATCACTGGTGGTGGGCCTGCTGCAGATCCCCCTCTCCCTGTCACATAGGAATTCCTGGAAAACATTGCCACACAGAACAGCTCCCAGCAATCAATGACCCAGTATGTTCTGGACATGGGCGCCACTCCTACATCTCAAGAGGTTCCAGGTATGCTTTGTTAGATCATCATTAGAATACTGTGGCATTCTGAAATAGTGTCAGTAGTTTATATGTGTGTATCTAGTTGTTTTTTGGATGGGGGAGTTTAAGATAGATGCAGTTTTAAGCTTAAGTTTGAGGTTGCCAGCCACATTCTTGTTAACATTTGAGTTATTGCAGATATAGATGAGTACAGCTATTACCCCTGTTATACTGTTAAATGTTGTGCTACGCCATTACCTCTTCCTTTACTCATTTCAAGACCACCAGGAATTCAGAGACTTAGGGCTCCTGCAGTTGGTAAGCCTAATACATTTATGTCAGTCATCATCATCATCTTTCGGCTGTTCCCATTAGGGGTCACCACAGCAGATCACCTGTTTCCATTTCTTCCTGTCCTCTGCATCTTGCTCTGTCACACCAACCACCTGCATGTCCTCTATCACCACATCCATAAACCTTATCTTAGGCCTTCCTCTTTTCCTGTTACCTGGTAGCTTCATCCTTAGCATCTTTTTCACAATATACTCAGCATCCCTCCTCAGCACATGTCCAAACCAACGTAATCGTGCCTCTCTGGCTTTGTCTCCAAACCTTCCAACCTGGGCTGACCCTCTAATATACTTATTCCTAATCCTGTCCACCCTCTTCACACCCAGTGCAAATCTTAACATCTTTAATTCTGCCACATCCAGCTCAAACTCCTGCCTTTTTTCAATGCTACTGTCTCCAACCCATATAACATAGCTGGTTTCACTACCCTCTTGTAGACCTTCCCTTTCACTCTTACAGGTACTCATCTGTCACAAATCACTCCTGACACTCTTCTCCACCCACTCCATCCTGCCTGTACTCTCTTCTTCACCTCTCTTCCACACTCACCGTTACTCTGAACTACTGATCCCAAGTATTTAAACTCATCCACCTTCGCCACCTCTACTCCTTGCATCCTCACCATTCCTCTATCCTCCCTCTCATTCACACACATATATTCCGTCTTAGTCCTGCTGACCTTCATTCCTCTTCTCTCTAGAGCATATCTCCATCTCTCCAGGGTCTCCTCCACCTGTTCCCTACTCTCACTACAGATCACAATGTCATCAGGACTGTTGATAAATTCCAAGATATCTGCTAATGTGTCCTCTCAAGCCTGCTGTATGTATTGCTGTATTGTCTGCTTACCTGTCAACTGTACAGATTTTTGCTGAATGTCCAAATTTTTGACTCATATTTATGGCCTGTAGTTCATATCATAATGATTATCTGGCAAATTATTGACAAGTCGTTAAAGATTGAAGACATAAGGTAATGCCAGAGATCTGAGTTTCAGACTTCATACCCTTGAGAACTGTCATGCTGAAGCAAAACTTCTTAATCTATCAACTTTCTAAGTCTGTATGAGCAGTATTTCAAAATTGTCCCTATTCTTGGGCTTTTACCCACCCATTATTCATGGCATTTTCCAAATTTCTTGCTCTAATAGGTTGACTGCCTGTAATAGTGACAGCAGTGTAAATTGTTTAGCATATATTGCAGCATAGTAGTGCAGGTATGAATGCATTCCTGTGTTTCTTCCTTTTATCACTGGTGATCATCGAAATGGTTCTGTGTCCCCTTGCCACCTGATGTCAGTGTATCATCAGACTCTGATGATGATGGTGGTCAAAGTGAGGCACAGCCAGGGTTGCAGAGGATGAATCTGTAACTGAGGTTGACACTCAGTACCCCCCCATATTCCCTGTACTCATCCAGTACTCCTACACATCCCCAGTCCACCAAGGCCACAGATATTGGACAGGTGGAGGCTGAATGCACTGCCCAGGGAAGTGTAGCTACTGCTGCTTCAGACCCTTTTGACTCTGGCTGTAGCCAAACTGTTAGTGAGGTGCCACGCAGGAGGCTCGATAGGGGTGCTTGGAGGAGACCTGCTGTCCCTCCTCCACCTGATGTAGGTGTCTCTTCGCATGTAAAGCAATGTATGTTTAGGGCTATCATGGAGGGGCAGGCACATTCAGAAAGGTGCTCCAGACAAATGCTCAGGGTTGTAGATGTGGCACTGTCTGACATCCATGACTGCCTCCACTGTGTTGTTGATTCCATAGACTGGATGAATAACACATTGGAACAAGGTGTCTCTGTGATGGATCGCAGAGTAACCATCATGGAAATCACATTGTCTATGATGGAAGGTCTGCCTGGAGGGGAACATTGGCCTCATGGGCATAGGTCAGCAACTACATCTGCTGTGAGCCAATGTGGCCATGTCCGAGCACACTCCCATAGTGGCAGTATTTCCACTGCTCTATCAGGGAGTGTGCTGTCCACACCCAGACATGGCAGGCCATGGGGTAATTGTTCTGGGGATTACTGTGAAGGGAACAAGTCCAGCAGACATCACTCACTTGCAGGTAGTAGCCATGAATTTGACCCTGGGCATGGAGGAGCCAGTGCAACTCCTGGCAGAGCCAGTTCTCATGGTCAGGGGTGACAATGATGACCTGTCATCCCTACCATGCACGGCTCACATCTGTGATGTACAGACACATGCTGAGCTTGGCTGTTGGCATGCAGACACTTACATTGAGGGCACCTACAGACACACACACAACATTTTCATGGTCCATCTTGCCTGTGTCACTTCCTTACTCACACACACTCACACACCTTTTGTGTCAGCCTAGGTCTCCTGCATCCCCACACAACACCCTGTGCAAGTCATGATAACTATGCCATATCCCTGTTTTCTGTATTTTGGATTCAGGGATAGGAAAGATATACATAAATGATGATTACATCTGCATGTGTGATATTGAACTGATGCTTGCACCTGTCAGTTATATTGCACTTGGCCAGTTATACAGATGCTACCATCATCATTTCACTACTTTACAGTGAATGCTCTTGTAAGGGTTGTGAAGTTAACAAATGAAATTTGTATCAAAAAATTAGAAATTTTCCTTATGGTGCACATCAGACATCACAACATCAGATTCAGATATCAGAATTTTAAGTATGCACTGTAGTCAACTCCCATGAAAACAGCAATAAAATATAACAGTAATTCTGACATGTACATCACCATGGCTTCATAGATACATAGGATGTTACTAGGCTATTGACCTAATGGTGTTTAGAAGCCAAGCCATTAAATCACAATATAAAATGACAGATATTATGTATGAGCAAGATTTGTCTAGCAAGGACTACACATGCCCAGGTGAGAAGCAGGGGCAATGCCGGGCAGAGATTAACAGTTTCACATCATATCATCCAAGCTGTGATGAAACAGTCTCATGGAGGTTCTTGACTTGACATGGTTTTGAAGTCTATTCCAGAGGTGTGGAAACCTATGGGAGATGTATCTGTCTCCCTAGCATGTTCTATATATGTCAGTCTACATTGATGGCCCTTGAACAGCTCACAGTAGTCCCAAATGACATATGTAGGGCCAATATTTCCATCACAATTGGGTCAGAGATAGCACTGTAAGGCATGCATAAGTTACCTCAAAACAGTCTATATATCATACTGAGTACAGTGACAGCTACATCAGTCTGTCCTTATTAGACATGTTTGGACACCCTGACTTATATTACTTGTAAATCTCTGAAATCTGTCAATTATCTGCAGGTGTCTGTTACACTACATAGCTAAGGGAGCATTATATTCAAGGTTAGGCCTGAGGAGGGATGACAACAGTGCATTTAGAACTGAACTGGATACTGCCATGATGGCTTTGCTAATCTGATGCAATATGTAGAAAACCTTCCTCACCACAGTAGACACATGTTGCAGTCTTCTTGTGTATCCAAGCCTATCAATACAGAATTGGTGATTAGGGCATACAGGGTATGTCATAATAAGCAGGAACATTGTTAATACCAAAGGAAATGATGGTGTATCTGTATGAAGATCATTTAGCAGCAAAGAGTTGTCATCAGTCATTAGCCTCTTTTGAACAGCACACACATTGTTAGGGGATATAATGAGAGCACCTAAGTATCCTTCAACCACAAATGTGCCTAGACACAGACACTCAGTTTTGGTCTTGACATCTGAGAAGTATATGGTGAACATGAATGGAAACAGCAGCAGCACTTGTGGTAACCCATGGGTGTTGGTTCTGCTGCTAGAGGTGAACTCTCCCGCTTTGAATGAGTGCTGTCTGTGAGCCAGTTTGCAACCAACTGGACAACATAGCAGTTGATATTCACCTGGCTTCACTTCTCACTGATGTATGAATGTGGAATTGTGTGGAAGGCTTTGGCCAAGTCAAGACAGACAAGGTCAATGTTGCGCACGTATGCTATGTAACATTATTGGTAACATTATTGAACACGAACAGTTTTAACATGCACAACCTTCCCCTGAGAAAACCGCACTGGGACAGATGTAGTGTTTAGATGGCAGCTCTGTGCTTGTATCTGGCATCCATGAAAATCCATTCCATTGCCTTACAGTTGAGGCTTGTGAAACTTAAGGGGCTATAAGTACATGTGTATGTGGCTGTAGTTTGAAAGAAGCTTAATCAATCCCTTAGGATGGTGTAGTCACCTTGGAAGATGTATTTTCAGCTAACCTCTCATTTTGTAATACTGTACCTATTGCAGATTATAAGAAAACTACTTTATGGCTAGATTGAAATAGTGCAGGCCCTACACATGAGAGGTTGCTTTGCTCAATGCTATTTGTGATGACTCGATCTAGAATATAACAGGCACTTGTGGGGTTGTGCAGTCATAGGTTATCAAAGTCCAGGAATTATTATGGAAGTGAGTTTGGCCTCACATAAGTTTCACAATCAGTGTAGTTATAGTTGAAATCATTCCTGTGTAGGTTGTTTTGCTCAACTTTAATTGTTACAAGTACTTATAAATTGGCTGTTTGGCCTTTCTTGTTCATGGAAAGGGACATATAACTGGTGATACCATTAAGGGGTTTCTAAGCCACAGTAAATTGGAGTTGCAATAACTCCATAGGCTGTAGAGGAGGAATTATCTTCAATGAAGTTGGATAATCCACCTCCTGTGGTTCCCACAACTTCAAATTTCCATCTGAATGTGTGGAAGGCATTGCAGCCTTACAAGTCCGGGTTACTTACTCGGCCTTGATTCAGGTTTCTATGACTGCATAGACATCCACCACTTCCACTTGGAAAATTGTTGATATAGAGTGCAGTTTCTGATGTTAATTCCTACAGTTTGGCAGCATGACCCTTACTTTGTCGGAGTTATATATTTTCACATAGTAACTTCTGTTTTTGTGACCTTGTCTAATAAAGGAATTATGGTGGATGCAAGTGCCTTAGCCAGCAAACAAAAGCCTAGATGTGCCACATGAAGTCCATGTCTTGCCAAGCAGTGTGGTCTATCCACAATGTCATCCCACACTCCACACTGACAGGAACTGGAGCCCCTTAGAATGGCACCAGACATATAACCAATTTCAGAAGACCATTTGTTCTTTATATTGTCTCATCCTAGGTGAGCTTGTAATGCTGGTCAAACATAGAGACATACATGCCGGGGACACATTTGGTTAGCTCAGACATGTCTGTCTCCATATATTCCCTAGAGATACATCTCAAGTTGTGCATACCAACACCAACTATGATGGATTAATAGTGGGACTTGTTATGGTGAGACTTGATTGCATGTGTGATGTGACAACTACTTGTGCCACACAGCTGACCCTAAATTTCACCTTGTTTAAGCTGGAGAGTGGGGCAGATATATGTCTCACTATACAATTAACTATAAAGACAACATTTGTAATAAAAATCATTGCTTTAGGCACGTCCTTGGTGAGACACTGGTGCTCCTTTTTATGTGTATTGTGTGCTTTGGGTTTAGTGTTCGGGGTACCATGCATGTGTTTTGGATGTCTCTGCTGTTAATGTAGGTTGCTGGAGAGTACCTCCATCCATAATCGTACTTCATTCATTTCGTAGTACAGGCATGAGGCATTATCTGCACTGAGTCAATAAAAACATGTCAACTAGGTTAGCAGAGGAAAAAGAGGGGAGCTGACAGCTCATAATGTGAGGTGTAATCCTGACATCTGCATAGAGAATGAGAAGAGGATGGTGGTATGTGATATGGTGCTATTTTAGGGGGACTAGCATATAGGGTGTACACTAGTAGGTGTATCCAAAGTGGGATATATAGTTCTGTTGTGGAGAGGTAAGATGTGGCATTACTGCTTGTTTAACTGAAATTTGACCAGCTATGCTGAGATGTTGAAGATCTGCTCTGCTAGAAAGCATTTTCTGATTGTAATGGAAAATAATTGTATTGTTTTTTTCTGCATCTGCAAACAAAAAGAGTAGCTCTCTGTACACAAACAAGAGCAGAGCAGCTAAAACAATGAAGCACTGTTAAAGTTAAAAATGAGACCAGAAAGAGTTACCTTAGAATATATAGTCCTAGTGTACACTCCAGGCACAAGGGTACAGTGGCGTTTTCCCAGAAATCATGTGTCATAATGTTTACTTACCAGTAGGGGAACTGAACTGGATTCATCCAGTGTGAATCCAATGTATAGTGCAGGCAACATAACTACAACAGAATAAAAGCAGTAATTGACAAGTTGTTTGTTCATAACATTACATAGGCAGCAGAGTCAAAAGTGGCACAATATTTACCACAATTAATCATAGCAACACAAGAAAATTAACTATACTTTTTCTTACATAAGTAAAAGCAGCACATGAACATACAGCAGGGCTTATACTTCATAACAGTGGCTAAAAACAATGGTATGATGAATGTGCATAGAACAGTGTTCTATAGGCTGCTGTAAAACACTCACTGTGTAATGTCCAGTAACAGCTCAGACACAGACACCACCTCCCCCTTTGGCTGCTTCGAGAATAGAATCCCCTCCCTATTTAAGTATGTAGACTACAGAACACAGTACTTAATGCATGTGCCACAGCACAAGTCTGATTTATATAAGACTGCAGGTGAACTTATAGTAGATGGCATCAGCAGGCCATGCAGGGGACAAGACATTGGAGGACTGCTTGAAATGGATGTTTGCGGAAGCACCAAAACACTGCAAAACTATGCCATTGGAGAAGTCAGTTAGGGATACACACTTTCACTCTTCATGGACATACACAGAAGCATACCCAGTTGATTTCACTGAGAGTAGAACCCCTACCTAAGTACACAGACTACAGAACACAGTATTTAATGCACGTGCCACAACACAAGTCTGATTTATATAAGACTGCAGGTTAACTTACAGTAGATGACATCAGCAGGCTATCTGGGGGACAAGAGAGGTTGGAGGCCTACTTGAAATGGATGTTTTAAGATGAATTAGAAACTAAAATGATAGAATAGCCTCACATCTCTGAGATTCATAGGAAGGTGGACAGTAATGCCTTGTTTAAACGTATATTATCCATTAATAATGAACACTTTTTTAAGTTTAGAGTACTAGAGAAAATTAATCTTGAAAAAAGAGGGGGAGTCCATATTATTAAAACAGTTAATAGAATTAATTAATTTAGAGCTGATATACGTCCAAGAGTTAATACTATGAACAATAT
The DNA here is from genome assembly GCF_019279795.1 of Protopterus annectens. Taxonomy (NCBI): domain Eukaryota; kingdom Metazoa; phylum Chordata; order Ceratodontiformes; family Protopteridae; genus Protopterus; species Protopterus annectens. Next base: position 274,511,279 of record NC_056739.1, read on the forward strand.
AAAACCAGTACTAAAATGTAAACACTCTCAAGTACAAATGTGTGTTATATTAGACATAGGTTTTAGATTTCATATACTTTTTTAGTTTTATTTTTTCTGCTATATTATATTGTATAAAATGAGTGTGTTTTATAAGTGTATTTTATAAGCATTTTTTTAATTGTGTTGTTCTAATTTGTTTATTTTATAGTAGTGCACATGTTTCCAGGTCATAATATATACATGTTTTAGATACAAATTTATTAAGTCATTATCATATGAAGTCATTGCATGATATGACCATGTAACGTGTGACAGATTAGATGTTTCTGATAGGGTGGATGTAGATATTTAAACTTTGAACTGTCACACAGATTTTTGCATTGAGAAAGAATATTGTAGACTTGAAAGCTTTCCTGTTGTTCTATATATTGGAATTAAATGTCTTTTTTTTTTGGAATCTGAGATGATTGGAGTATTGTTTTTTTTTTTTTTTGGTTTATGAAATGATGTTTGTGCAAGTACCAAAACACTGCAAAAGCATGCCATTGGAGAAGTCAGTTTGGGATACACACTTCCACTTTTCTGTATGGAACACATACACACACACACACACACACACACACACACACACACACTCTACTGTGGTGAGAACCAAACACCTACCTATGTGCACAGACTACAGAACACAGTACTTAACACAAGTGCCACTGCACAAGTCTGATGTATCTAAGACTGCAGGTGAACTTATAGTAGATAACATCAACAAGCCATATGGGAACAACAGCTTGGGAGGCCTGCATAGGCACATCACTTCTTAGTGTCATCTGAGACTAGTAGCCTCATAGAAGTATACTGTTTAGAAGCCTAGCTGTGAAACAACACCAGTACCCTTATTGAGCATATTTGGCTGTTTGAATTTGGCAGAGCAAGCCTGTGAGCACCACTGAATGGCTCTGTCGATGAGGGAGCACATAAGATTATATATTACACTTTGTATTTTGGTTGATATATACGCTGAAAAATTAAGGAGACCCCAAGGTTGTACTGATTGTTGGCATGGTTAGTAATACCCTCATTATGCTTCGCAAGTTCGCCAGGAAAGTAGCTCTCAAACTTCTATATAAGGACTCTGACAACGATGAAGTTACTTATAATACAACAGTGTTGAAGAGAAAAAGTACATTTGTGCCGCATTTACCAGGCTCTGTTGAATGTTTTCAACGAGCTTGTGAGCATGACTTTTATTTATACTACAAAGAAAAGAAACATAAATGACTATTTGTCAATATGAATGCTGCACAGAAGCAGGGTCTTGAATCCCTATGTAATGATGATAGTTTGGTTTTTAGACCTGCCGATAAAGGGGGGGGTGTAGTAGTGATGGATGTTGATCTATACAATAATTTGATGAATGAGATGCTAGAAGACGATATAGCTTATTCCCAAATATGTAAAGCTGAAGTAAGCTCCATCATTAGAAATGTGCATGATACGCTATATGATCTTTTAATGTCCAGATGTGTTGACAAATGTTTGTATGATTTTCTAACCATTGAGGCCCCACTGATCCCTGTTATTAAAGGACTCCCCAAGATACATAAAGGGGTATATCCACCGCCCCTACGACCGATAGTGTCTAGGAAACTTTGGGTTACTGAACATGTCTCTCAGTTCGTGCAATCGAAAATAGGCCCACTAGTAGGTATTATACCTACCATTTTGAAGAATTCCTTTAACTTATTGGAAGATCTGAAAGATACTTCTTTGCTTGAAAACTTAAGGTCTGATACCCTGATGGTTACGTTAGATATAAAGAGCTTGTTTACTAGCATACCTAACGAATTTGGTATTGATGCAGTCAGGAGTTGCTTAACTGAATTTGACAGTCTGAACAATAATGACCAGCTGACAATCTGTACTCTCTTGGATCTAACATTGAATAATAATATTTTTCTGTTTCAAGATAGGGTGTATAGGCAAACATGGGGGGTAGCCATGGGCACCCCCTGTGCTAATGCCTATGCTAACCTAGCAATATATCAATGGGAAAAAATGTATATTTTCAATGATGAGAGATTCAGAGCTAATGCCATTCTATACAGGCGTTTTGTGGATGATATCCTCCTTTTTTGGAATGGTAGCATTGAATCACTAAGTGATTTTGTAGACTACATGGGATCTACCACGACATTCCTGGAATTTACATATGAGTATTCTCTTACTCAGGTGAACTATCTTGATATCACCATTATTAAGAATACTTCGAATGAGATTACAACCTCTCTGTACAGAAAACCGTGTTGGAGGAATGGCATACTCCATCATGAGAGTATGCATCCAAGACATATTTTTCCCAACGTGGTTAAAAACCAAATGTCAAGGGTTGTTAGACTTTGTAATAATGTTGATGATAGGAATTGTCATTTGGACTTTCAGGCGAAATGTTTTGTGGATAGGGGATATCCATCCCAATTAATAATGAGTTATAGAAATAATATTACCCCCATTCACGGAGCAGTTTCAAAGAAATGGTATTCCGTTAATTGTACAGGAATTACCAAAAGTAAAGTCCAATACGACCTTAAATACACCAATGATATAAGCCATATAAAGGATATTATTTGCAAGAACTGGAAACTGCTTAGTATGAACAGAGATTTACTAAAAATAGTAGGGGAGAGACCAAGTTTTAGGCACAGTAATTGCTTAAATCTGAAAAGATTGTTATGCAGGGAGAAGGTGAAAATTGAACCCCTTGACATTAGGATGAGATTTAGACAGGGTACCTTTCCCTGCAGGAAATGTTGTATTTGTAAGTTTATTTCAGGTTTTCAGAAGTTTGAGCATATGGAGTTAGGTATGGTTTTTGAACCGAAATTTTACGCTACTTGTGATACCACAAATGTCATTTATTTGGCCACGTGTGAAGGTTGCAAAGCTTATTAAGTGGGAATGACCACACGTAGACTTAAGGACCGCGTTTATAACCATGTATATGATATAAGAAAAGCAAATACTAACAATGTTCTGGCCAGACACTGTCAATTATTTCCGGCTCATGTCTTCAAATTTAGAGTCCTACAGATTCTATATCCTAATAGAAGGGAAGGGGATATAGTAGGAGCTCTTGAATTGAATGAATTAAAGTGGATCCTAATTCTTAGGGCCCATATAGAACCTGGCTTGAATTCGGCCCTTAGTATCAGACCTGCACTTCTATGAATAACAACTGTTGGTCTACATTCATATTATATATTATACTAAGTTACTACTTTTTATTGTCGCACATTTCTAGTTTTGATACTAGATGTATTTGCATACTTCTTGATTATGGTTGTTTCTTTCCACCCATCCTTCCCCATCAGACACCCCTGCTTTCCTGATCCTTTATATCCTTCTTCTCCCTTCCCCTCCTTTCCCCCACACCCTCCCCCCCTCTCCCGTCTCTCATTTTCCTGACCTTTTTTTCATCCTTTTTCCCCCCCTATCTCCCTTTTCCCTTCCCTTTCCTTCCCTTCCTTCCACATCTTATCCCCATTCCTTCCCTTCCCTCCTTTTTGCTTTTCCCCTTTCCTCCTTCCTCTCCTCCACCCCCATTTTCCTCCCTTTTCCCATTCCACACTTACCTCTTCCTCACCTTTCTTCTTCCCCTCCTTCCCTTCCCTCATCCCTTCCCCACCCCCTTTTCCCCTTTTCCTTTTTCTCCTTTTCTTTCATTGCACTCCCTTTTCTTTTCTCTTTTTTTCTTTTTTATTCTGATAGATTAAAGTACACTATCATCCTTGTATATCCATTCCCTTCACATGTTCATTTCATTAATATGATTTATTTTACAAGTGCATATTATGCTTCTCATAAACTATACCTGTGGTCATTTGAATGAGTGTAAATATGGTGGATATAAATTGAGGGGTCCATGCTGACTAGTTCCTGATGATGTTTTTATTTATTTTGATTAATTTTTTGGATGTAGAGGCGTTTTTTTAAACTTTCTTACTATGAAAAAGTGTGGTTTTTAATGTTAAGTAAATATATTTACATTTTTATTTACTGATTTAGCTTGTTATAATTAGAGGAAGCTTTTATATTACGACTATTTTAAATCTTGATGAGTTTTGCTAATGTGCTTTAATTTGCTTGATTGTTTAAATTATTTGCTAATTAGGGTGTGTGCCCTATATATAAGGACAAGGACTAACTCTGCTTAATGTAACCTGATGAAGCGCACTGGTTAAGTGCGTGAAAGCGCTTGTTCTTCTCTCCAAATAAATTGTTTGTTTTTTCATTCATGGTGGTTCCAGTGATTTACCAGTTATTGGCATGGTTAGTAAACAAATGTGTGGATTGTAAATACATGTACATATAGTTATATAGTACCCTCAGTTTGCAATGTTTCCACATGTAGTTTTAGATCAGACAAAGGAAATGAGAAATACAGAGTATAAGAACATATCATATCTGTGTGTGTGTGTGTGTGTGTGTGTGTGTATATATATATATATATATATATATATATATATATATGTATATATATATATATATATGTATATATATATATATATATATATATATATATATATAATGTAATAAAATGTAATAGTGCAAGAAACATCAGATTTGTGCTATAGTTAACTAAGTGCATACACATGCATGTTTGGCTCTTTACCTGTTTGCACACAGGAAAACAGTGAGCAAACGTGAGCCACATTGTTAACATCTGAGATTTACTATTATGTAATATATACCTGCTACTATAGCCCATGCCTATCTCTACTCCAGTCCAGGATCTCCCAATGACTAGGAGCAATAATTGAATGTATCCACTTTCTGTTATTGGCAGTCTGACATAAATCTTATCTGTTTTTTCCGTGTTTCTGCAATGTTGCACTTCATTCAAACTAGATAAACCTTCTTAAAAATGTTTTCTAGATGTGGCACATTGCGCAAATGTGGAATTAAAACAAGACAAAGAGGATAAATATTAAAAGTATGGGGCACATAAACAAAGTCTGTAAAGCACACTACCATTTGATAGTACATATCCAAAATTTCTAGTTTTGTCGGGATTAGAACACTTGCACCAATAGAGCTTCAGCAAACAGGATGGTTGCCTTAGTCCTTATTGCCACAGAAGCAGCTTGCCAGCACAGAACTTGGGTCATTCATTACACAGCCAACTGCACAACAATGTACACTGCTATCAAACCATGGACTGTATATTATACAAGTAATTATCTGTATTATATTTGGATGTAGAGCAGTTTGTAGTCATACAGCCTGTCATAATTATAGTTATAAATATACATCTATCTGTCTTACACGTGTGTATTTGATGGTGATTCGTCAGTTATATAACACATGCAATCTGTAAGTAATTCTATATAATTGTTCTTTAGAGGATATTAACTGTGGCATGAACACACATATACTGTGGGTTTGGGGGTAGCATAGCTGAGTTACTGTTATGGCAGGTACAAGGGTAAACTTCTCTTTTGGTGGGTGGGGGAACAAAATTTACTTTCTCTTATGACACAAACAAATCTGAAGTCAGAAACTGCAATGTGTAGCCTCACTTTCTAACTTCTCTCTTGAATGATTTACCAGTATTCTGCAGAGGTATGACTGTGTGACTGTTTCATGCCTGAGGCATACTATTTGCAATTGGACACATATTAGTAAAATAAGTGTCTTTAGTCCCATTTAAAGTAATTTCTGTACAAATCCACTACTGTTTACTTGCTTGCTGCACCAAGGTAAGAGATAGAAGGATATGTCATAATAATCTTCAAGAATACAATCTAGGTTCAGGGCTTACCTTGCAAATGCAGAAGTTGACATACCTTTAGTTCAGGGATGACTGTGTTTGATACAAACACTACACAGACAATACATGTATAGGTGAAGGTTGTTTGAGTTGCCCGGCATCAATTTTAATATATGTATGTGAGCAGGAGAAAAGTATTAGGTCCTTAGGTGGCCAGTGAATGTGTTATGGTTTGTCTCTTAGCCAAAGCAAGGGCAAACTGAGGATGCCTACATCTGCCTACAGAGACAGTAGCTGGTGGTTTCTCCTCAGAGTCCTCCTTTGACTGTTGCTGTGGCAACCTAGGCATTGGTTGGGGCATGTGTGGCCCTTCCCCTTGCTGATCCTGCTGCAGCTGTTTCCACAGGATCAGATTGTGCAGCATAGCACATACTGTGAAAATGTGTGTACATGTGCATGGATTATACTGCAGGGCTCCACCAGATATATCTAGGCACTGGAACCGAGACTTCAGCAGCCCAAACACACACTCTATGATGTTTCTAGTTTGAGCATGCGCCTCATTATGGTGTTTTTCCGTGGGTGTGTGTGAATTCTGATGGGTGTCATCATACATGGTTCCAGAGTGTAGCCAGCATCCCTAATAAATGGCCCTGTGGGATGCCCCCCCCCCCAGCAAACATCTGGTACAGCTGTGATGTGTGCCAGATATGGGAGTCATGATAACTGCCAGGGTTGCCAGCATACACATTCAAGATAATCCCCTGGGCATTGCACATGACTTGGCAGTTGATGGAGTGGTATCCTTTGCGACTAGTGTAGATTCTACCCTGTTCAGATGGTGCCTTGATGTGTACATGAGTGCAATCTATGGCACCCAGTACTTAAGGGTAGTGTGCTACACTGTAGAACTGTTGCATATTGCTGGCCTGTTCCTCAACAGATGGGTTAAAATCTATGTGCTCACTGGCATGTATGAGTAAATTGGCACCAGCACCAGCAGCACTGGCTTCAGCCTGTAGTACATACAGATGTAAAGTAGCTACAGCAGCCCCTAGCACTGTGTCAGTTAAAATGTAATTGTCTCAACCCTATTGGTATTGAAGTAATAAAGAAAAACAAGAATGGAGGCTACACGGATAATTTATACATTTTTTGAATTTTTACTAGAAAGGCTCACCCAGACTCTGCTACACTTTGCTGTGAGGGAAAGGTTAATTTGCTTTTTATTTGTTGTATTACTTTATTGCCTTTTTCTATATTGAATACTGTGATTTGTTTTATTTACCTTGTGTTTTACTTGTAGTCTGCTTTTAACTGCATATTAAAACTTGAAAAGAGACCACAGCTCTGTCTCTTCATAAGTTCATAGGTTCATAGGTTCATACTAGGCTATCTGCCCTAGGGCATTTATAAGCCTAGCCATAATGTGTTTGGCTTTCACCACCCATTTTAAATTTATTTTGCTATGCCCTTTTTCGAGGTTAGTATACTGTGCCTCTGTCTAACAGTGACACAGAAGTGATACCCAGGGTAAACCTACGATCTCCCATCCACTCATCAAGATTCCTCTTGAAGAGAGTCAATGAGGGACTCTGCCTAACCTGGACTGGGATTTTATTCCAGAGTGAAGGGAGCCTCTGGGTTATGAATCTGTCCCCCTAGCATGTCCTATTTATTTCAGTGCTGAGGTTCAAGTCTCTCGAGCGTAGCTCGATGGGATTTGGATTTTCTGAGGTGCAGCATGTCCATTAATTCCGGGTTGGACATGGCTTTATACGTCAGGCACAGATCGCCTCTGAACAGGCGGTATGCCACTGAGTAGAGCTGGAGTTTCTTTAACCGGGCAGCATATGGCATCTGTTTGAGCCCTTTGATCCTCCTGGTGAGGTACTTTTGGGGTCTTTCCAGTTGCTGCAGGTGTCTGGTAAGGTACATCCCAAAAGGGGCATTGTACTCAATTATGGGCCTGATGAGGGATGAGTAAAGAGGCACGATGACCTCCCCTGATCTTCATGATTAGGTGGGCTATATAAAATGTTTTTCTAACCACTTTGGCCACGTGGTTGTCAAATGAGAGATTGCTATCAACTTGGGTCCCCAGGTCCCTAATTACTTCTTCTGTACTTAATGGATTGCCACCTATGTGGTAATTTGTGGGCACTTTGTTTTTGCCAAAGGGGATGACTATACACTTTTTGGCATTTAGCTTGAGGCCATGGCTCTGGCACCAGTTGTCTGTTTCTATGAGGCCCTTTTGGAGGATGCTTGTGTCGGCTGGAGAGTCGATTATGGTGCCCAGTTTGCAGTCATCTGCGAACTTGGTCAGCCACAGTCCTTCCGTGTTGGCCTGTACCTCCGAGAAATACATACCGAACAAGAGAGGTCCCAGGACTGAGCCTTGTGGGACACTGCTTGTAACTGGTTTGGAGTCTGACATGGCTCCAGCAATTCTAACCATGTGGGTTCTGTCCTTGAGCCAGTTTGCAATCCATCTAGTGACATAGGGGTTTATATTTAAGCTGGTGAGCTTATCTATAATGCCCGAGTGGGGTATTGTATCGAAGGCTTTTGTGAGGTCCAGGTAGGCTGTGTGGACCACCTTCCCCTCATCAATGGCCTTGGTGACTGTTTCAAAGAAATCAACCAGGTTTAAGAGGCAGGATCTTCCCTTAACAAAGCCGAACTGGGTAGGATCCAGTGTCTGTAGGTCCCCAATATCTTTATTTATGAGGTCCATGATGATCCTTTCCATAGCTTTGCAGACCAAGCTAGTCAGGCTTATGGGGTGATAGTTTCCAGGATCTGTTGAGGCACCACCTTTATGGAGAGGGACCACTGTTGCTGTACGCCACTCTTTGGGCACATATCCTGTAGTAAGGCTGAGATTGAACAGTAGTTTTCTGTTTGGGTTTTGCTCTTCTTGGAGTTCATATAGGACACAGCCCGGGACACCGTCTGGCCCATTGATGCTCTGTTTTTTGCTTTGGAGAGGGCAGCTCTTACCTGAGCATCTGAGATGTCAGGGGGCAGCACTCTGCTGGGATAGATATTTGCCCTTTTGGTGGGGAGGGGGGGGGTTTGCGCTGAACCTGTCAGCTAGGATGTTGGCAATGTCTGTGGGTTCGGTGTATTTTTTGTCATTTTGGACTAATTCTGAGCATATCTGGGAATTCCCACCCAGGTTCCTAACATAACTAAAGAAAGCCTTGTGATTATCCTTAGTGTCCTGTGCAATTTTTCTCTCAAAGCTGGCCTTAGACAATTTTATGAGTGCCCATAGTTTTTTGCTAATACTGATCAGTGATGCCTTCCCTTTTTGGGATTTTGCTCTATCATTTAGTAGCTTCCTCCTTCTATTGTATAGTTTGTTTATGGCTGGGGTCCACCAGACAGGATGTCTGCCTTTGGAGGATTGGGTCTTGGTTTTATTTGGGATCATGATCCATGCATTCCTGAAGGTTTTCATAGAATGCGTTTATAAAGGATTCTGCAGTCTGGGCCATATTTTCCACAGGCCCGGGGGCTTTGAAGGATTCCACCTCGGTTTTGAGGAGTGTGAAATTTGCTTTAGAGAAGTTTTTCACTGTAGTTTTCTGGGCAGGTGGTGGGGTCGGATGAATATCCAGTGAGATTAGTTTATGGTCTGATCTTACCAGTGAGGGATACACTTCTGGTCTGGAGCATAGAATCCCCATGTTGGTGATGATCAGGTCCAGTATGTTTTCCCCTCTTGTGGGAGTGGTAACAAGTTGTTCCATAGCATTTGAGTTTATAAATTCTAGGAACCTTTGGGCTAGGGTGTTGGAGCTAGAGTAATGCTCCCAGTCTATGTTTGGGTAGTTGAAGTCACCCAATATAATGGTGTTTGGAGAGACCTTCATATTTTCCAGTGTTCTCAGAAAGGCTGAGTGGGGTTCCTGAGTTTGGGAGGGTGGTCTGTAGCAGGCTATAAACTGGAAGGCAGTTTTACCCACTGTTAGTTGCACATGGATGATGCTTCGTGCTTTGCCAGCAACCTGGAGGTGTGGGTATCTTTGATGAATATCGATACTCCCCCTCCTTTTGTGGTTCGGTCCAAGTTTTGGGGCCAAAATCATGGTATGAGGTATAACCTGGTAGTGCTGGGGTGCTCTTGGGAGCCCTGAACCAGGTTTCTGTTACTGCACAGATATCGATGTTCTCCATGCTAAGGAGAGTTTCGAGTGCATGCATCTTGAGGTTTAGACTTCTGGCGTTGAGTAGCATTACTCTTAGTTTCTTATCCCTTGTGATACCTATGGAGGTGGGTTTGTCTTTTGAGCCTTGCCTAAAAAAGGCATTATGGGGGTAGCAAGAGCCTTTGCCAATATCCGAAAGCCCAGGGGTGACAGGTGCAAGCCGTCCCTAGCGAAGCATCGTGGCTTGTCGAGCATATCATCCCAAGCTGACAGGCATTGGATCCCCTTTGAATGACACCAGTACTTAAGCCAATTGTTGAAATTGATCATCTTGTCTTCATATTGTGGCATCATTCTTGGTGAAGGTAAGATGCTACTCAAGGTCAGGGTCATACCGGCCTGGGCTACATGCTCAGAGAGCTCCTCTATGTCTCTTTTCATGTAGTCCAGGGAGGTACATCTCAGGTCATTCACACCAGCATGGACAATGACTGAGTCATATTTGTACTTGCCTTGGAGTGACCTGAGTGCTTGTGTTATGTGGCGGATCCTAGCGCCTGACAGGCTGCTCACCGTAACCCTCTCTTTGTTCAGCCTGGTGAGCGGGACGTCAGTGTGCCTGACGATAGAGTCACCTATTACAAGTGTATCAGGTGTGTTGTTTAGTCTTAAGGGCTGTGACTGTTTGGCACACTGGCTTTGTGAGATATGTGTTGCACGTGTTTTGTTTTGGGGTAGCGGTTGCTTGGGTGTCTGCTTTGGAGGTCTCTGCTGCTTAGGCAGATCTTTATTTAGAGCCTCTGAGTATGTTTTTGTGTGATTATGTGTTTGGTTTGCTGTCGTGGTAGGTCTATGTGAGACTGGAATTGTAGTGAGTGTGGTTTCCTTCTCCTCCTGACTGGTTATGCCAGTACTGAGTTGAGAGAGCTTAGCCTCCAGTTTGGCTATATGGTTGCATCTCTCACATGTGTTGGAATTTGTTGGGAGGAGGAGAGGGTTGTCTGTGTACATGAGGCAGTTGTAACATTGCCTCAAGATTCCCAGATTCACCAGCTGGACCGGAGAGGAGATTGACAACTGACCTCTGGACATGCTAGAGTTTTAGTGAGCAAGTGCCAGGAAACTTAAGTGCAATGCGACAAACAGTAACCTTCTTTCAAGTGAAACAAGGAAATAAGTACAGTAAGCAATGCAGATATCACTAGTGATCGATCTAGTCTATGCTACAACAACAAGGTGCACACCAATTTCAGTAATACACAGTTCAAATATTCAGGCTATAAAAACCTTTACCCAGAAATCCCCAGCTCCAAGGGGCAGAGTCAGCCTCTTCTGAACCTTCTGTGGTTAAAATAACTGGCCTGAAGCCCAAGTGAGTCTTGTGAGGAGTCAGGCGGAATTAATAGTACAGTCAATAGAACAGGTCAGTTAAGGTTAATCATCTGTGAACTGAGGGCTTTACTAGAAAGGCTCCACTCAGACCTGCTACACTTTTGCTGTGAGGGAAAGGTTAGTTTGCTTTTATTTGCTGTATTACTGCCTTGCCTTTTTCTATATTGAATGTGTGATTGTTTTATTTACCTTGTGTTTTACTTGTATTCTGCTTTTAACTGCATATTAAAACTTGAAATTTCTAGTTGCCTTCCACTTATGTTAATTTGACCATATATCTCATTTTCATTTTGTGAAATCACTCCCCTTCAACTATTTAAAATTATTGGCCATCCTACTGCATTCCATAGTACCAGAATACAAAAGTGACCACCCCCTTTCAGTCTATCTTGCTGTTTTAAAAATACTGACTCTCCACTAAAACTTAAGTTACCTACTTTCACATCTAACTCCTCTAATGCACACTGCAGTGTTTAGGATAAACCATTTTTTTCATCTTACCTTTAAGCATCTCTGTAACTAGCACCTGTTTTAAAACCTGCTGGAAAGCACAAGGAAGTCTTAAACTGATACAAGCATTCAACTTTCCTTGTTAATAAAGAGAAAGTAATCGTAGGCACTAAACAGCCTATAATTGCAAAGTACCTTGCTAAGGTAAGGGAAAACAGCTCTTGCACTTTACAAAAATAAAAGCACCAAACCAGGCATGTCCAAGGGTCAGCTTCAGGTGATTTCTCCTGACCACCTGGTGAAACTGGGCATACTGGGACAATGCAGCAATTGCCTCATGTACACAGACAACCCTCTCCTCCTACCACCCAACACTACAACCTGTGAGAGATTCTCTTACATAGCCAAACTGGAAGCAAAGCTCTCTCCACCTAAGATTGTGCTAGACAGTCAAGAGGAAAAGGTTAACACCCAAACTACACCTCAAGCAACACATAGCCCTTCTAAACCCACACCACCAACACCCTCACATAGCAACGCTAAACCCACATATGTGGAGGCCCTTAACAGTAACCTACCCAAGCAACAAGGACCTCTGAAGCTGAAACGCAAACAAACACCAATCACAACCAAAGTGTCACATAGCTCACTACACCAGTGTTCCACCCAACAACAGCCCCTAAGGCAAGACAACATACCAAACACTTTAGTCATAGGTAACTGTATAATCAGGCACACTGATGTCCCACTCACCAGGCTGAACAAAGAGAAAATTACAGTCAGCTGCCTGTCGGGTGCCAGGATCCACAACATAAGGCATGCACTCAAGTCACTTCACAACAAGTACAAATATGACTCTGTCATTGTCCATGTTGTAATGAATAACTTGAGGTGTACCTCCCTGGACTACATGAAAAGAGACATGGAAGAGCTCTCGGATCATGTGGCCCAGGCAGGTATGACCCTAGCCCTGAGTAGAATCCTGCCTTCATTCAGAATGATACCACAGTATAAGGACAAAATGATTAACTTCAACAATTGCCTAAGCTTCTGGTGTCATTCAAAGCGGATCCAGTATCTGTCTGCCTGGGGCAACATGATTGACAGACCACGATGCTTTGCCAGAGATGGTCTGCACCTGTCACCCCTGAGATTCAGGTTACTGGCTAAGGCTCTTGCCACCCCTATAGTGCCTTTTTAGACAAAGTTCAAAGGACAAAGCCACCACCATAACAGGTACAAGCATGCACAATCTGAAGATAATGCTACTCAATGCTACAAGTCTAAACCTCAAAATGCACTCTCTCAAGGCACTCCTAAAAAGGGAGAATATTGATATCTATGCAGTAACTGAGACCTGGTTCAAGGCTCCAGAGATCACCCCTGGAATTCCAGGCTACAACTCTTACCACACTTTTCAGCCACCAAACCAGGACAGAAACACTAAAGGTGGAGGAGTGTCCATATTCACCAAGAATATTCACAACACCAGGCTAGTTGCCCAATACAATGTGTCTGAAATTCTCCAGGTGCAACTAACACTAGGTAAGGCTGCAATCCAAATTGTAGCTTGCAACAGATCCCCCACCATACCCCAAGATTCTCACTACACCTTTCTAAACATACTAGAAAATATTAAGATACAACCAAACACCCTAATACTGGGTGATTTTAACTACCCTGCCATTAACTGGGAAAACTACTCATGTCCCAACATATTTGCCCAATGGTTCTTGGAATTCATAAATTCCAACACCCTGGATCAACTAATCCTTAGCCCCACCAGGAGCTCCAATATCCTAGACCTGGTCATTACCAACATGGGAAATCAATGCTCCACACCTATGGTCACCCCCTCATTAGTCAGGTCTGACCATAAGCTAATCACCCTTGACATCCACATCCCACCCCCCCAGTAAAGAATCACAGGCCTAAAGAAGATGCCCTATTCCGACCATCTAAAATAACTCCACCTACACACTGTCGCATATCGTCTACTCAGAGGTGATCTCTGCTTAATATACAAGACCATGTCAAACTCAGAGCTGTTGGACATGCTACACTTAAAGAAATCACAATCCCTCAGAGACACACTTTTTCTTTGTGACACTTGATGTGGTTAGCTTATTCACAGTGATCCCTAATGACGTAGGAATAAGACTGATCACTGAATATTTGAAAGCACATTCAGACTTCACTGATAGAAAGATTGACCTTGTGGCTCTGCTATTAGAGACTATATTAACTAATAATGTCTTTGCATTTGAAGAAGTCATTTACTTACAGAAGGATGGCGTGGCTATGGGCACATCCTGTGCAAATAGCTACGCCAACCTAGTCATGGCCAGATGGGAAGATATTTATCTTTTCAATAATCTATCATTTATAGAACATGCTGCAATGTACTGTCGTTTTGTGGACGACCTCTTTTTTATATGGCTTGGAGATGAACCCTCCCTATTAAGCTTTGTTTCCTACTTGGATAATACCACGGACTTCTTAAAATTTACTGCAAACTTCTCAGTTAGCAATCTTCCATTTTTGGACGTGGAAGTATTTAGAATGACCAATGGTATGATCAACACAACTATTTATAGGAAAGATTGCCAAAGAAATAATATATTACATAGACAAAGTATGCATCCCGGCCATGTATTTCATAACGTCCTTAAAGGACAATTTATGAGGGTATCCAGATTGAATCCACAACAAGAAACTTATGTTTCAGGAATAGAGGACATGAAGGAGAGATTTCTGGAAAGAGGTTACAAAGAAAAAGAAATACTAGACACTATTAACACAGTGGAGACCTTAAGAACAAGCACTGCGAAACCATATTTTATGGCACATGAAGCAATGACCACTAGCTCATGTTCCCCTAGAAATGAAGTTAGAGCTAACCTCACTTTTAGTAAAATGAGCCTGCAAGTGAAAAGTCTTATGAAGAAACACTGGGGTATTTTGAATTCAGATAAAGAAGTTAGTGAGATTGCTGGCCCCACACCTCGTATAGCTTATAAAAACCTTCCCAATCTGAAGAGTATCCTATGTAGACCAAGACATCCACTAGTTAACAGGTTGACAGTGAATAGAAACACAGTACCCTGTGGTCATTGCAATCAATGTATTTATATTAATAAAGAAACTAGTTTTGAGCACCCTACCACAGGACGCATTTACAATTTTAACACTAACACCAACTGTGAAAGTAAAAATGTCATATATATGGCTAAATGTTCAGGATGTAAAAGTTACTACATAGGGAAAACAAATAGATCATTCAAGGAGAGGATTAGGGAACACACGTACCACCTTAGAGTAGGTACAGAAACCAATGCATTGGCTAGACATAAAAGATCAACTGGTACCAGTCATTCCTTTAAGTTCTGTGCCATTCAATGTGTGTATGAAGGATTCAGAGGTGGTGATCTAATTAACAGAACATTAGAACAAGAAACAAGATGGATCATAAGATTAAGGTCCGATAAACCACCAGGCCTTAACGATAAAGTCCAAATAAAGCCATTTCTGAAAAGTAGAAGGTTACGCAGGTAAAGAGATCTCCCACTAACTGTTTCTAAATTTCACATTATTTAGGTACATTTTCCCCACAACATTATGACCATGGTGTAGATGACCTATTTTTATATACTCAGACATATTGTAGGCATTTCATATACTTCCAACATTTGTCATAGAAAATGAATCTTTGCATACATATATTTAGTATTGAAAAGTACTGTTTATATAAAAACTAATGCAAGACACCTCAGGATGCCATTCGGGATTAATAGAATATATGTGCAAAAATACCTCTCATTTCCCCCCCCCCCCCATATATTCCTTCCCTATATATTCCGCTATATCACATAAGAGTTTTACCATTTCACGATGTCTATATTTTAAATTTGGGTATCAAGGATGTAAAGATTATAAAGTGCAATTAATGGTTGCTTAGGTCAGTGCTGCTTATTTCCACCATTGTGGATCTGTACGAGAGTCAAGTTAATTATTAAGACATTGCCCTGCTTCTATATGGATGTTTTGTTGCTTCGTTCATTGTTGAAGCATTCTTCCACCCACATTTTTGTAAGTTACGATCACATCCTGAAATGTTAAATGTCCCTGATTATTAACGGAGATTGAAGGGACTAAGGCATGAACGAGCGGACAGCTATTGAAATGCTCGTCATGCACGTATGCCTTTTGTAAGCCTAATCGGCTTTTTTAAATTGAAATAATGTTTATATTTTTATGAACGCTATGGTACGTAAGTACGCACAGCAGCGTTCTTTGATTTGCATTCAAGAATTAACCAGGCGCATACGCGCAAGGAATACTTTGTTGTGCTGTAAGTTTTAAAGGCATTTTGGAGTTTGCAGAGAACAAGTAATTTTAAAACTGTTTTTAACATTTGATTTTTACGGGAATAGCCTAATTAATGTGATACAAGTTTTTAACCTCCTGTAATTGTTGACTGTTTTACGAGTTTACTCTGGGTAGTATGAACTTCCAGTAAAACACGGAAATATCTAAAGTCACACTTTGTAAATATGTGCACTACAAGCAGTTTGGGATATACTAACCAAGTTTGAAGTGGGCTTTTTTGATATATACTGTCTGAAAGTTCAGTACGAGATTTTTCTAAAGCACTATGAGATGATAAGTAAATATGACAATGCTCTGAGATATACTCAATTGTTTAAAGTAATATAATGTGTGTTTGGGCACCGATGCATTTTTTATGTATGTTTACTTTGAACTATTCAGTTCTTACTTTGAATATACTAGTATTTCTCTTAGCTGAACAGGGTAACATTTATGGAATTGAGATTAATTGGTCTCTGTATTTTTAAATGAAGGAAACATGTGATTATAGAGATCCTATCACAAGCTTTTGTTGGTTTTAAAAGTGATGTTCAAAGTTTTAGTTTGTGTAAAGAGTCTGAAGAAGCCTTTGGCTTAAAGCTTTTCGTTTGGAATAAACAATTTGCTAACTTACATGGATTTATTTGTTTGAATTTCTACTTTCATTTTATTGCTTATTGGAAAGTCACGCTTCTCTTTGGACTGAGTTTTACTAGTGTTTTAGCGTGAGTATCCTACCTCAACTAACAGCAGCTCTGCGTTTTGGATTTGTGCATATGTAAATGTTATACTAAAAAATCACATTTTAAAAAGCTACTAGGGCAAAACTGAAAATGTATAATATGTGATAATTACATAAATTTACTGTAAGAACTAAGATATTTAGCTAAATATAGACACATAAAAAATATATAGTAATATGTAAAAAATAAATAATAATTAATTATAAATGAAGCTATATAAGCATCAGTTTTATGTTGTTCTGGGTCTGAAGAAGGTGGAATATTTTTACCACTGAAAGCGCTTACCATATTAAAGTTTTTAGTTGCTTTAGCATTATGTTATTCGTATTTGCTTATTTCAGCTTTCTCCTACCATTCAACTCGTTTTTCTTTTGAGTTTTAGTAGTTTTTTGGTTTTCTTGGTTTTAAATCCTTCTATGTGGCACATCTCATCACTAAGGGGTTTTCATCCAGAAAAAAGGAGGGCATTGTCCCACTGTACTCATCCCTCATTAGACCCATTATAGAATACAATGCCCCATTTGGTATGTACTTCTCATGATATATGCAACAACTGGAAAGGCCGCAGAAACATCTCACTAAAAAAATCACAGGCCTAAAGAAGATGCCCTATTCCGACCATCTAAAATAACTCCACCTACACACTGTCGCATATCGTCTACTCAGAGGTGATCTCTGCTTAATATACAAGACCATGTCAAACTCAGAGCTGTTGGACATGCTACACTTAAAGAAATCACAATCCCTCAGAGACACACGCTCCAGGGATCTAAACCTTGTCATCACAATGAAGAAATAATGCTGGAGGGATAGGTTCCTGACCCAGAGACTCCCCAGACTCTGGAATAGACTGCCCATACATATCAAGCAGAACTCCTCTTTGGCCCTCTTGAAAAGGAACCTTGATGATTGGATGGGAGATAGGAAATTCACCCCGGGATCATGTCAGTCACCCTGCTAGACAGGGGCCCAGGGAAGTAAATACTGTGGGAAGAATTGTTATGGCTAGGCTTGTATAGGCCCTAGGGCCGATAGCCTAGTAACAACCTATGAACCTATGAATAGGTCCACTGTGGACTGGCTAATTAAGATGCAATTCACCTGCTTAGGCTGTAATTAGCATGAATTTAACACACCTGCTGAGTCCTCAGTAGTGTGATATGTGCATCTCCATGGACCGTCGTATAAATCAGGTAAGCATAAGCAAATTTCATATTTTTATCTCTGTTTTCCTGATATCCTGCAGATATGGGACATAAAATGTGAAGCAAAGATTGTACATTCTATAGTCAAACCCAGGACCATCATGACTATAGCCCTACACATACACGTGCTGGCACAGGAAAAGTTACATAACAAGTGCACTAAAACTATCCCCTTATTGTTCCTTTTCCCATGGGTGCACTAAATGCACCAGCATGCAAACATGTTAAGGAAAAAAACGGAAGCTGACACCCCCCCCCGATGTCATCACTCACTGTTGACATCCATTGGAAACAAAAACACCATGTACGTGTCTACACAATGTGAACATACCTACAGGATTACTCTTTTTTTATGTACTTAGTCTTGGCCTCATTTGTATAATGACCATGCTGACAACCTGGAATCTATACTGTTAGTAGCCATGTAAGCAGGGAAGCTACACGGGAACACAATGCTTAAACACAAGGCAGGGTATTACATTGCCTAAATATCTGATACATACTACATAATGCTTACAGCACATTACAATGCTCTGTCTCATGTGTTTGACCATTTTAGCTGCCTGCATTATGTAAAAGTGTATTCTTCATTTCTGGGTGGGGGACCAAAGGTGCATTTATGTCATGGCAGTTATAGTGACATTTTTGGGGGGAGAATGATTTTCTAGCATCCACGGTGTGTACTTAGCCCATAATATGTGTGGTGTTACCTGTTAGGGTCAGTTTGGTCAGTATTTCAGGACTTTTTCTTGCCCTTGTTTCTGTGTAGACTCCTGTACTCAGAAATTTTCCGAGTACCCTGTCTACATGGTTTCATTATAGGCTGTTGGATCACTCAGCTGTGTTGATTTGCTTCATTAGCATAAATTTCAGCTACTTATGCTGAAATTTGCATTCCATGAAAGTTTCCACATTTGTGC
This sequence comes from Protopterus annectens, assembly GCF_019279795.1. Classification (NCBI taxonomy): domain Eukaryota; kingdom Metazoa; phylum Chordata; order Ceratodontiformes; family Protopteridae; genus Protopterus; species Protopterus annectens. The sequence continues at coordinate 274,530,263 of NC_056739.1, forward strand.
ATAATTGTGTGCTGCTACACAGAGCTTACTGAATCTAGAACTTGTTGCGGCTGTGTACACATCATGCCTCAACACTCATGCGATAAAATTATCATGTAAGGTTTATTGAATTCCCACCATAGTCTTGCTTGCCGTAGACAATATGGCTGTAGATTTTACAATATACTTTACCATATGCTATAGGTAAAATTATATCTGTAGATTTTTTTCAAAATACTTTTTATTAAAACATATTATCATATATCAAAACCAGTCAACACACAAAAATGAATAACATGAATGTATAAATCACAGGCATTAACAGAAAACATGTGAATAGTATTAAATCACTGAAACCTGAAATGTTAACTAATTATATTAAATAAAGTAAAGATTCAAAAATATTTACATATATATATATATATATATATATATATACTCAAAAAATTAATGTTAGTTATATCAGTCAAAACTTTTGTAAACTGCATTAAAACTATTATTAAAGAAGATGCCTCTTCTTAATCAAATCATGCACTATATCAAAACAAATTATTTCTGCAGTCAAATATTTGTCAGCTAATATAAACTTTATACAATAATTATTGGATTCTGTATTACAAGCTAATGCTTTATTCAGTGCTTAAAAATTATCAATAAATTATAAATTTAAGAATTCATATGTTTACTCATCCTTCTGGTCTACAGTGGACTTGCAGTCCAATTGGAATAACCTTATGAAACTGTTTATAATGTATAGCATAACATGCATCCTTTTAAAAAGCTATTTTATATACAACTCATGGATGTAAGCAATGCATGTCTCAAACCAGTACAAAAAGCTTATTTGTGTGAGAATTAACTCTTACACTTACAACTGTAGAGAAGAAGATGCAGATATCCTGCACAAATTGTGGTCCAGAACTAAAATGTGGTCTCTTTTAATAACTAGAACCAAGAGCAATAGTACATTAAATATACTTATTATTTGTTTCCTTGGTTAAACCTTTATATAGCTCAAAACTGGTCACATTTAGAATCTTTAAAATGGAACATTTTCACAGATGTGGCCAACATCTAAAAGCCTTTAAACTCCTACCCACATTTTATCACAATGAATCAAATGTGGACTGTTTATCTGATTTCAGCATTACCCTAAAAATTGTATAAGAAATAATTGCCAACTCTTTCAATACTATATTAACACTGATAATTCTATCACTTCTGTTAGCTTTCCTAATTATATTACTCTTTACTAGTTTGAATTCAAATGATCTGTTTGTAGATTTTACAATATACAGGTTAACCTATGATGTAGGTATAAGGTTATCTGCCTGTATATTTTACAGTATACTTATCACCATGTGCTGTAGGCAATATGTTATCTGCCTGTATATTTTACAATGCACATACTATCCTGTGCTGCAAGAAATATGTTGTCTACCTGCATAATTTGAATACACATAATGCCATGTGCTGTTGGTAATATGTTATCTGTGTGTACATTTTACAATATAGATGCTGCTCTGTGCTGTAGGTAACATGGTATCTGCCTGTACATTTTACATTATACATGCAACCCTGTACTGTAGGTAGAGTTGCATGCCTGTATCATTTGAATACACATGCTACCCTGTGCTGCAGGTAATATGCTATCTGCTTGTACCTTGTACATTTTACAATATAAATGCTGCCCTATGCTGTAGGTAATATGATATCTGCCTGTACATTTTGTAATGTATATACTACCCTGTATTATCTATCTGTACATTTTACAATGTACAAATTGCCCTGTGTTGTAGGTAATATTGTATTTGCTACTGATCGTACCATATACATGCTATTATGTGATTTCTTCCTGTGCATCTCTGAGAAACATTCAGGTAGACACATCTGCACAGTGTACTAGCACGAACAATTCTGTCACTAGCATATACATACAGTTGTCCACTGGTACCTTCATAGGTTCATAGGTTCATAGGTAGGTACTAGGCTATCAGCCCAAGGGCCCACATAAGCCTAGCCAGCAAGGTTCCCTAGCTTACGCCACCCAAGAAAGTTATTTTCCTGTGCCACTGTCGAGCAGAGACACAGAAGTGATCCCCAGGGTGTATTTCCTATTTCCCATCCACTCATTAAGATTTTTCTCGAAGAGTGCTAATGAAGAACTTTGCTTGACATAGATGGGTAGCTTGTTCCAGAGTATAGGAAGTCTCTGGGACAGGAATCTATCCCTCCAGCGTGTCCTGTTTATTGTGGTGACAAGGTTTAGGTCTGTAGAGCATGTAGCTCGGAGGGATTGGGATTTCTTTAGGTGTAGCATGTCCAACAGCTCTGGGTTTGACATAGCTTTATATGTTAGGCAGAGATTACCTCGGAGGAGGTGATATGCTACGGAGTAAAGCTGGAGTTTGTTGAGGCGGTTAGTGTAGGGCATTTGTTTGAGGCCAGTGATCCTCTTTGTGAGGTACTTCTGTGGCCTTTCCAGCTGCTGCAGATGTCTTGTGAGGTACATTCCAAAAGGGGCGTTGTGCTCTATAATGGGTCTAATGAGTGACGAGTAGAGGGGAACAATGACCTCTTTTTTTCTGGATGAGAACCCTTTTATGATGAGGTGTGCCACGTAGAAGGACTTCCTGACTACTGTGGAGATGTGACTATTAAAGGAGAGACTACTGTCCACCTGGGTCCCAAGGTCTCTTATCACGCATTCAATGTTAAGTAGATTGCTGCTTATGTGGTAGTTCATGGGTACAGAGTTTTTACCAAAGGGGATGACACTGCACTTTTTGGCATTGAGCTTGAGGTCATGGCTCTGACACCAGGCATCTGTCTCAGTGAGTCCCTTCTGTAGGATGTCCACATCATTTGGGGACTTGACTATGGCTCCTAGTTTGCAGTCATCTGTGAACTTCATTAGCCAGAGGCCTTCTGTGTTAGCCTGTACTTCAGAGAAGTAGATACCAAACAGGAGAAGTCCCAAGATGGAACCCTGTGGTACTCCACTTGTCACTGCTTTGAGGTCAGATTTAGAGTCTGCAACTTTTACAGTGTGGGTTCTGTCAATGAGCCAGTTGGCAACCCATCTTGTGACGTAGGGATTTATACCTAGTTTAGTGAGTTTAGCTATAATTCCAGAATGGGGGATGGTGTCAAAAGCCTTGGCGAGGTCAAGATAGGCTGTGTGAACCACCTTACCCTCATCCACGGCTTTAGTGACTGCCTCAAAGAAGTCGATCAGGTTCAGGAGGCATGATCTGCCTTTCACAAACCCAAACTGGGTGGGATCCAGAGTTTGGAGGTTACCAATGTCTTTGTTTATGAGTTCCATGATGATACATTCCATGGCCTTGCAGACCAGGCTCATCAGGCTAATAGGTTGATAGTGCCAGGGATCAGTGGTGGCTCCCCCTTTGTGGAGTGAGATAACTGTTGCTGTGCACCATTCAGTGGGCGCAAAGCCTGATGCAAGGCTATTATTGAACATGGTGCTTAAGTGGGGAGCCAGTTCATTCTGAAGTTCATGTAAAACGCAGTCTGGGATGTTGTCCGGTCCCATGGATGCTGTGTTTTTGGCTTTAGAGAGTGCAGCTTTTACCTGCGTAGTTGTGATTACAGGGACTCTGCATTCTTTCTGTATAGATATGGGTCCTTTTGGGGGTGAGAGGGGGGGTAAAGTTAGCACTGAACCTATCTGCCAGGATGTTGGCAATATCACTTGGTTCTGTAATTTTCATGCCTTTGTGCTGTAACTCAGAGCAGATCTGAGTGTTGCCATCTAGATTCTTGACATAGCTATAGAATGCTTTGTGGTTGTCCTTGGATTTAGTGGTGATTTTGTTTTCATAGCTAGCTTTGGAGGATCTTATAAGGGATCTCAGCTTCTTACTGAGGCTGACCAGGGAGCTCCTCCACTCATGGGATTTTACTCTCTTTTGCAAAAGTTTCTTCCTTCTGTTGTACAGTTTGTTTATGGCAGGGGACCACCAGATTGGCTTCCTTTTTTTGGAGGATAGCATCTTGGTTCTGTTTGGGATAGCATGATCTATGCACTCGTGTAAGTGCTTATAGAGTGCATTTGTGTAGGATTCAGCAGTTGTAACTGTATTGTCCATCTGCATGGGTGTCATGAAGTTCACCACTTCTGTCTTAAGAAGCATGAAGTTGGCTTTGGAGAAATTATTTACTGTGGTTTCTTTAATGGGGGGTGGGGGTGGGATGTGGATATCAAGGGTGATAAGCTTATGGTCGGATCAGACCAACGAGGAGTTGATTTCAGGTGTGGAACACCGGTCACTCATGTTGGTAATGACTAGGTCTAGGATATTGTTGCCCCTGGTGGGAGTGTGGATAAGTTGATCCAGGGCGTTGGAGTTTATGAGTTCTAGAAAGCGTTGAGCTAAGGAGTTGGTACATGAGCAGTTTTCCCAGTTAATGGTGAGGTAGTTGAAGTCGCCCATTATTAGCGTGTTTGGTTGAACCCTAATATTTTCCAGTACATCAAGAAATGAGGAGTGGGAATCCTGGGGCATGGTGGAGATCTGTAGCAAGCTACAATTTGGATTGCAGTTTTGCCCAGAGTTAGTTACACTTGGATAACCTCGGATGAATTATGCTGAGCAACTAGCCTGGAGGTGTGGATATCCTTAATGAATATGGACACACCTCCACCTTTGGTGTTTCAGTCCAGGTTACATGGCCAAAAAGTGTAGTATGAGTTATAGCCTGGTAGTGCAGGGGTGCTCTCTGGAGCCTTGAACCAGGTCTCAGTCACTGCACAGATATCAATGTTCTCCATTTTAGGGAGTGCCTCGAGTGAGTGCATTTTGAGATTTAGACTTCTAGCATTGAGTAGCATTACCCTCAGTTTTTGCTTGCCTGTTCCTGTTATGGTGGTGAATTTGTTATTTGAACCCTGCCTAAAAAAGGCACTATATACTATAAACTAACCCATGCATTTACCATGGCAACATCTGTCATACAGGTTGAAGGTATAAACATTCACTGATGAACATGTAAGTTCTGTTATATTCCAGCTATGTCTGCCCTTCAAAATTATAAAATAAAATGGTATTTTGATGCAGTTTTGGATGCACTGAAGAGTGATGCTGTCATTTAATCAGGGGTAATGTGGAAAAAGGAATATGCAGTTGAATATCAGCATTCTGGTGATGAAGTACACCAAATATCAGAACAGTGTGGCCATGTTAGTTCACAATCTATTTCACAATCATCAAGTAGAACTCTAACAACAATTGAATCAGTTAAATATTGAACAAAGTTAGTTTAGAAGTAATAAGAAATGAACAAAAACCGGGGTCGCACTGGGTCTCAAACAGAAACGGCCACTCTAGACTGGGGTAAAAGAAAATAAAAATAAAACCATTTGAGCCCATGCAGTAGTTAAATATTTATTCAATGAAAGTTAAGTGCTTTTGTCCCAGATATAACAGGACTTCATCAGAACTTCCAATCACATAATTAAACCCATACTTATGCACACACCAAAGAAATCATGTAACAATTCCCAACCTATCACCAACAAACTTGATTTGTACATAATACAAAAAGTATATATAACAACATAATATGAACTATATTAAAATTAGTCACAATGATAATAAAGTCAACATAATATGAAAAACATTCTAATCTATATTATGGTATTAAAAAAGCATAGGGCATAGGGCTTTGCCCTTGTGCTCAAACCATACCAGTTGTGGGTAAATCCTGTTATACCAACACACAATTGAGGATTATTGCTTTATAATAAGATAATGAGTCACAGTAAGAGACAATAACCTATTCTGAGAATAGAGAGACGGTAACAAAGTTTATGAAAGTAAAGTCAAAATAGGTATAGCAGGAGGTGTAATAAGAGAGAACCATAATGATGTACTGTGTAAAGCTGTATACAGCAAATTATCATAGCAAAGCACTACACTACTAAACAAATTATAAAACCACCACTTAGCTCACATCCATCAAATTAACCAGTATGTCAAAAGGAATGTTGTATATACCAAGGTAACAGCACATGACATTATATACATGAATTACATACTTGCTAAAGACCACAGGCTCAACATACAAAGGGTTATCTAACTAGAATAAAGTTAGTACAAATACAACACATCACTACGGTCTTTTCATTGTTCTACATACACTTAAAAACAAATAGAAATATCATAACACATGACATATGATACATACTTGCCATACGAAAGAAGATGGTGATCAAATAGATGTGGAGACCTAACTGAGGGGAGATTTAGGAGTACATTCTACTGCAATGACCAAGACTTAGTGGGTGATGGAAGTCTGAAACTGCCCACTTTTAAACTTGGTCAGCAAGCCTATGCTGCTTTGTAACCCACCCACAGACCCTTTGTTACAGAAAGCAATCAGTTCAGTTGAATAAATAATGTTACATAATATTAATAAAGATCCCCCCAAAAAACAAATAAGAAAAATATACCATATATTGGTTGACACAATGTAGCTGGATGCCCTCACTTGTATGGCCACCTCTCTGCAGTGACACAGCTATTCTAAATTAAGTTGTGTCATTGTATCATATTTACAGTGAAGCGACACAGCTATTCTAAATTAAGTTGTGTCATTGTATCATATTTACAGTGAAGCGACACAGCTATTCTAAATTAAGTTGTCATTGTATCATATTTACAGTGAAGTGACACAGCTATTCTAAATTAAGTTGCGTCATTGTATCATATTTACAGTGAAGTGACACAGCTATTCTAAATTAAGTTGTCATTGTATCATATTTACAGTGAAGTGACAGCTATTCTAAATTAAGTTGCATCATTGTATCATATTTACAGTGAAGTGACACAGCTATTCTAAACTAAGTTGTGTCATTGTATCATATTTACAGTGAAGCAGTTCATAAAGAATGCCAGCAACAACCTGCTCATCAGTTCACAGGCCATCAAAGGGAAATGGAAGGAGTACTTCCAGCAGCTTCTGGATGAACAAAACCCCACAAAAGCTGTATTGCCCCAGACACAGCCAACAATAAAAGGAGAAGAGAAGCCCAACCAAGAAGAAGTAAAAACAGCACTTACAGAAAATTAAGTCAGGGAATACTGCAGACTCAGATGATTTAATGGCAGATATGATCAAGGAGTTAGGTGAGGCAGGGAGAAATGGTCCTGCGGGTACTCATAGCAGTATGGAGAGGAAGGTGTAGTTCAATGACTGAAGATAATAGTGCCAGTGTATAAAAAGAAAGGGGGAATTCATGACTGTAGGTAGTATAGAGATTTCAAACTCCTGTTACACTGCAGAAAAATCCTGGAGAGGGTGACTGATAAATGAATGCCGAGAGTATCAGAAAGTAAGATGGGAGATGAGCAGTTCAGTTTCAGATCATTATACAGCGCAATTGACCCAATGTGTGCAGTAAGGCATATAGCTGAAAAGAAGCTGGAAATGAGGAAAGAGTCCAAATGTTCATTTCTATACTTCGAGAAAGCATATTATAAGTTCCCAAGAAAGCTGATTTGGACAGTCATGTGATGGCTTGAAATCCCAGAAACATTGGTAAAATTAGTGCAGCCTATATATGAGGACCCAATGACAAGTATCAACAATGTATCCAGTGGGAGTGGCTTCAGGGTTCAGCTCTGAGCCCACTGCTGCTCATACTGGTGATGAGCTACATTGCCAAACAAGATGAGGGGACAGATCAGCAAAGTTGCTGTATGCAGGCAATGTAACTTTACAGGAACACTCTGAACAAGAACTTCAGCAAAAGATAGGGGAATAGAAAGCAAAACACAAGGCATATGAGACAAAACTGAGTACAGATAAGACAGCTGTAATGGCAGCAAACGGCAGAAATCAGAAGAAGCTGAGAATTAAGATACAGGGAAAACAGTGGAACAAGTTAACAGCTTCAACTAACTAAAAGAGGTGGTTGAGGAGAAGGGAAGTCTGAATGAGAAGGTTACAGCTAGAATTAGAGGGGCTGCAGCCAATTAGAACAGAGTATCAGGGGTAGTGTGTGAGAGAAGAATGTCAAAGAAGCTGAAAAGTAAGGTGTAAAAAACAGTGGTGTGACTGGCATTACTGTATGGTACAGAAAACTGGGCAGTGAAGGCAGAGCAGTTGAGGAAGCTAAAGGTGATAAGATTAAGTGCCTGCGATGGGTGGTAGGGAGCATTCTGTAGGACAGATGAAGAAATGAGAACAGCGGAGCAGAAGTTAAAATACCTCCAGATGCAGAGAAGGTCAAAGAGAACAGATTGGAAAGATGAAAACAATCTGGTGAAGAACATTTGTATGACACAAAAAGGAGGCAAGAGGAAACATGGGCATCCATCAAAGAAATGGCATGACCATTGAAGAGGGTAGGAGAGTGGAAGTGAATCAAAAAAGAGATGGCTGCAGCTGACACAACATCTCTAACCCATGTACAAAATGGGAAAAAGATGGCTGATGATGATAATGACTTCTGCTCTTCCGGAAATATCTGTCTTATCTGACAACATGCAGGCTATTACTATAAGAGACAATAAAAACATCATCACCTTTGTTTCTGAGTACAAATACTTATTCCTCACTATGATTGCTGCTTTATCTTCTGTACTTAACACTGACAATATCAGTACTAACGGTCTTTCCCAGCTGAAGCTCTGTTATAAAATGTCTCACCTGATAACTCCTCTAGCTAGAATGGCCTATTTTTTTGAGTGTCACAATAAACTTGGGGAAAAAGTGCTGAAGTGCCATGTAATAATCTGACAAATAGAATAAAAATATCACTGTCTCCTTTCTACAGCATGCTGCTACACTCATTTTATACCATACCTCACAACAGAAGATTCCATATCCACAGTATGCAGGTTATATTCAGCTATGGTACTCAGAATGTTTCAGAATTGGTCTAGCAAACTGGAACTCTTAAAATGCAGAACCCAAAATACTTAGGTTCTATACAGAGTTTAGTAAAAAGCTTCTCTAATTCCTGAATGACACATAAAATGCAGCTGTTCCAAGAACATGAGTTAATTTCTGTCCTTCCAGGCCAGTCTTACCAAAGTTACTCCAGAAAATTGCATCATGAGTAACTCAGCATCTGAAAACTAAATCTTATATATGTGTAAAAAATTGTCTGGCTGAAGCTAGCCCCTCAAGTGGATTCTTAGAGTTTTACAAAGCAGAGGAGGAGCTGGATCTTAGCATTGTACTACATAAGCAGTAAATCCCATCAAATGTCTAACTATTCTAAAATTCCTAGTCGTTGCTGGTTGACTTTACTCAGAACTGAATACTTTCAGTGGATATGAACATACATACAAATAGTGTATGCTTCATTTATGATGGAACATCTAACAGTGGTGAATATTTTGTGAAGGTTATTGTAACATGTTTTCTCTGATTGTAAATGTTAATATGAACATTGTTTATTATATCTGAATAAAAGAAAAAAAAATCACTGACATTTCGTATATATGCACACCTTGTGACAGGGTTGCTGCTGAAAAGGATCTGATGACCAATCCATCCATGCAGTTTCAAATAAACACATAGAAAAATATACATGGAAAATAGGCCAGCATCCATTCTGGATTGCTACTCACACAATCTTTCAGATTAAAAGGATATTAATTAGCAATATATTCAGATGCACCTTCACCTGTGTTTACCTGCAGTATGTCCTATATTACTATACTGTTCCTGTTATGTCTGAGTTGACTGTTCCAGTCAAGCTGCTGTTTGAATCATTTGACACATTAATGTCCATTACAACTGTAAATAATTTTTACCACCCACCCCCACCCTAGTGTTGTGTGTTCTTATACTTGGTGGCTTTGCAGTTGCCCGCCCATACTGTATATTTGATCTGGGACACTCCTCCCAGTCTAGTGTCATTAGTTCACTCAATCTAATAGAAAACAATTGTGAAGGCCAACCTACTCAGATTCTTAATGTTGAATTCACTTCTGTTCCAGCTTTCTCCATTTCCACTTTACTGGAATAAAAAAAAAATTCTAAGCTTGCTTCCCCCCCTTTCCTGTGGCAGGTCTTGTCCAGATATGGATTTGCTGTGTCCAGGACTGTTTGTGAGCTCCTAAGCCCCCCCCCCCCCCCACTTAAATGGGGTTAAACTATTCCTGGCGCCATAAAGTGTGTTCTTCAAAATTTCCCTTGCAACTAGCCAGCTTTTTAGTTTTAGCACTCAAATCTATTTCTTTGAGCTCAGCACTTGTTCAGAACTCATTGTAAGCACTAAATAAGTTACAAATCACTACAGCACTCAACTTTCCTCACTTGTCTAGAGGAAAACAGTTTTTAGTATTTAATAAATAAGCACCTATTCAGGCATGTCTAAAGGTCAGCTCCCGGTGTTTTCTCCTGTCTACCTGATGAATCTGGGCATCTTGGGACAATGCAGCAATTGCCTCATGTACACAGACAACCTTCTCCTCCTACCACCCAACACAACAACCTGTGAGAGATGCACTTATATAGCCAAACTGGAAGCAAAGCTCTCTTCACCAAAGACTGGCCTAGACAGTCAAGAGGAGAAGGTAAACACTTGCACCACACCACACTCATCACATAGTCCCTCAAAACCTACACCACCAAAACACACACACAGAAGCACAAAACACACACCTACACCTACATTCGTGGAGGCTCTCAGTACAAATCTGCCCTAACAACAGAGACCTCCAAAGCAAAAATGCAAGCAACCTCCACCCCTCAACACAACCCAAATGACACATAGCCCACATACTCAGTGTGCCACTCAACTACAGCCCATAAGGCATAACATATCCAACACTCTAGTCATAGGTGACTCTATAGTCAGGCACACTGATGTTCCACTGACCAGGCTAAACAAGGAAAAAGTTACTGTCAGCTGCTTGTCAGGTGCCAGGATCTGCCACATAACCCATGCACTCAGGTCACTCCACAACAAGTACAAATATGACTCTGTCATTGTCCATGTTGGTGTGAATGACCTGAGATGTACCTCCCTGGACTACAGGAAAAGAGACATGGAGGAGCTCTTCGATCTTGTAGCCCAGGCAGGTATGACCCTAGCCCTGAGTAGCATCCTGCCATCACCCAGAATGATACCACAGTACAAGGACAAAATGATTGACTTTAGCAATTGGCTAAGCTTCTGGTGTCATTCTAAGGGAATCCAGTATCTGTCTGCCTGGGATGACATGATCGACAGACCATGCTGCTTTGCCAGAGACGGCCTGCACCTGTCACCCTTGGGATTCCGGATACTGGCAAAGGCTCTTGCCACCCCTATAATGCCTTTTTTAGGCAAGGTTCAAATGAAAAATTCACCACCGTAACAAGTACAAGCAAGCAAAATCTGAGGGTAGTGCTACTCAATGCTAGACGTCTAAACCTCAAAATGCACTCACTCGAGGCACTCCTTAAAATGGAGAACATTGACATCTGTGCAGCGACAGAGACCTGGTTCAAAGCTCCAGAGAGAACCCATGCATTACCAGGCTATAATTCATACCACACCTTTCGGCCACCAAATCCGAACTGAAACACTAAAGGTGGAGGCGTGTCCATATTCATTAAGGATATCTACACCTCCAAGCTAGTTGCTCAGTATAATGCATCCGAGATTATCCAAGTTCAACTAACTATGGGCAAAACCACAATCCAGATTATAGCTTGCTACAGAGCCCCCACCATTCTCCAGGATTCCCACTCCTCTTTTCTTGATACACTGAAAAATATTAACGTACAACCCAACACTCTAATAATGGGTGATTTCAACTACCCTACCATTAACTGGGAAAACTATTCATGTACCAACTCTTTTGCTCAACGTTTTCTGGAACTCATCAATTCCAACGCCTTGGATCAACTTATCCACACCCGCACCATGGGCAGCAATATCCTAGACCTGGTCATCACCAACATGGGTGACCGGTGTTCCACACCAGAGGTCAGGTCCTCATTAGTCAGATCCGACCACAAGCTAATCACCCTAGACATCCACATCCCGCTCCCACCCCCCATTAGGAAAACAACCGTAAAAAAATTTCTCCAAAGCCAACTTCATGCTTCTTATGATAGAAGTGGAAAACTTCACGACACCCATGCAGATGGACAATAGAGGTACGACTGCTGAATCCTACACAAATGCACTTTATAAGCACTTACACGAGTGCATGGATCGTGCTATCCCTAACAGAACCAAGATGCTATCCTCCAAAAAAAGGAAGCCAATCTGGTTGTCTTCTGCCATAAACAAACTCTACAACAGAAGAAAGAAACTGTTGCAAAAAAGAGTAAAATCCCACGGTTGGAGGAACTCCCTGGTCAGCCTCAGTAAAAAGCTGAGATCCCTCATAAAATCCTCCAAAGCTAGTTATGAAAACAAAATTGCCACTGATTCTAAAGACAACCACAAAGCATTCTATAGCTATGTCAAGAATCTCAATGGCAACATTCAGATCTGCTCTGAGTTACAGCACAATGACACTAAATATACAGAACCAACTGATGTTGCCAACATCCTGGCAGATAGGTTCAGTGCTAACTTTACCCCCCTCTTACCCCCTAAAGGGCCCACCTTTATACCGGAAGAATGCAACGTTCCTGTAATCATGGCTGCACAGGTAATAACCTCACTCTCCAAAGCCAAGAACACAGCATCCATGGGACCTGACAACATGCCAGGCTGCCTTCTACATGAACTTCAGAATGAACTGGCACCCCACCTAAGTACCATGTTCAGTCATAGCCTCACCTTAGGCTTTGTGCCCATTGAATGGCGCACCGTGACAGTTATCCCACTCCACAAAGGGGGGGGGGGCCACAACAGACCCTGGGAGCTACCGCCCCATTAGCCTGATGAGCCTCGTCTGCAAGGCCATAGAACGTATCATCATGGAACTCATAAACAAAGACATTGGAGATCTCCAAACTCTGGACCCCACACAGTTTGGGTTTGTAAAAGGCATATCATGTCTTCTAAACCTGATAGACTTCTTTGAAGTAGTCACCAAAGCCATAGATGAGGGTAAGGTGGTTCACACAGCCTATCTAGATCTCGCCAAGGCATTCAACGCCATCCCCCACTCTGGAATTATAGATAAACTCATTAAACTAGGTATAAATCCCTATGTCACAAGATGGGTTGCCAACTGGCTTACTGACAGAACCCACACTGTGAAAGTAGCAGACTCCAAATCAGACCTCAGTCCAGTGACAAGTGGAGTACCACAGGGTTCATTCCTGGATCCTATCCTGAAGTACAGGCTAACACAGAAGGTCTTTGGCTAACTAAATTCGCAGATGACTGCAAACTAGGAGCCATAATCGAAACTCCTAACGATGTGGACATCCTACAAAAGGGCCTCACTGAGACAGATGCCTGGTGTCAAAGACGTGGTCTCAAGCGCAATGCCAAAATTGCATTGTCATCCCCTTTGGTAAAAACTCTGTACCCATGAACTACCACATAGGCGGTAGTCTACTTAACACTGAAAGTGTGATAAGAGACCTTGAGATACAGGTGGACAGTAGTCTCTCCTTTGATAATCACAATGCCACAGTGGTCAGGAAATCCTTCTATGTAGAACACCTCATCACAAAAGGTTTCTCATCCAGAAAAAAAGAGGCCATTGTTCCCCTCTACTCATCACTCATTAGACCCATTATAGAGTACAACACCCCTTTTGGTATGTACCTCACAAGACATCTACAACAACTGGAAAGGCCGCAAAAATACCTTACAAAGAGGATTAGTGGCCTCAAACAGATGCCTTACGCAGACCATCTCAAAAAACTCCAGCTTTACTCCGTTGCATATCGCCTACTCAGAGGTGATCTCTGCCTAACATACAAAGCTATGTTAAACCCAGAGCTGTTGGACATGCTCCACTTAAAGAAATCCCAATCCCTCCAAGCTACACACTCTATGAACCTAAACCTTGTCACCACAATAAACAGAACATGCTGGAGGGATAGATTCCTGTCCCAGAGACTTCCCATACTCTGGAACAGACTACCCATCTATGTCAAACAGAGCTCCTCATTAGCACTCTTCAAGACAAATCTTGATGATTGGATGGGTAATAGGAAATTCACCCCAGGGATCACTTCTGTGGTTCTGCTTGATAGGAGCACAGGCGAATAATTTTCTTGGGTGGTGAAAGCCAGGGTACCTTTTTGGCTAGGCTTATATAGGCCCTAGGGCCAATAGCCTAGTACCTACCTATGAACCTATGAACAAGGATAGACATGGTGGTGCAGCGGTTAGTATTGCCACCTCACAGCAAGCGGTTCTCCGGTTCGATCCTCGGCTGGGGTTCCTTCTGTGCAGAGTCTGCATGTCCTCCCTGTGGTCACACGGGTTTCCTCCGGGTGCTCCAGTTTCCTCCCACATCCTAAAAGACATACTGTAGGTAGACTGGACACTCTAAATTGGCCCTAGGTGTGAGTGTGTGCATGTGTGTGCCTTCTGTGGAAGGTTGGACGCCGGGCTGGCAACTCAACACTGTAAAACTCCACTACCAATCATGAGCAGACAGGTTATCCACTGTGGCGACCCTTAACCGGGAAAAGAAGAAGACAAGGATAGAATGCTATGAAACCATGGTTTACTACATTTATGTGTATTCCTTAAGCTATGTTTCTGTATATATCAGTACCTATACATATGTGATTTTCTTAATGAAGCACTTGAACTGGTATACATTATGTACCAGTGTGCTGCAAAGGAAGAGGATTGCTGTATCTTGTTGTATACCAATGCATTTCATACTGTCTGAGGGGGTATTTCTTAGAATAACATGGAGGGTATATCACATGACAGGCACGAAATATGCACTGCACTGAACAGCATGTGGGCTAACACAAAGGTGGCTCATAATGACACTGAAGTGTGTGTTTTCCATCCTTGCATATGTGTGTGTGTGTGTGTGTGTGTGTGTGTGTGTGTGTGTGTGTGTGTGTGTGTGTGTGTGTGTGTGTGTGTGTGTGTGTGTGTGTGTGTGTGTGTGTGCCCTCTGTTTCCTTCAGCCTCTGTGCATCCATTTTACTACATACCATGAACAAGTCCCAAAAACCATGAAATTCACCAAAACGCTCACTCCGGATAAAAGAACAACGTTTATTCAAGCTAAACTTGTAAGCGCTTTTGTCCCAATTTAATCTTAATACAGGAACTTCATCAGACAATAATGCATAAATGAAACATCATTTAAATACTTTAAAAATACATGACATAACTTCCTCAAGCATTGTTAAAGGGGTATGATGTCTAAAAAATGTTACAGGTAAAAGTTATTATTTAAAAAGTTTACTCACTGCAATAGAATAAACAACTAATAAAAGAAATACTAAAAGAACTGTAAACAAGTCACCCTTTTATCTAACAGCACCCAACAAGCAAGGATGGTCCCAAAACCATGCCTTAAAAGTCAAGCAAAATATAATCAAAAATAATCTATATATATAATAGTGCATTAAATCACTATTCTTTTATCTTTTCAAAGCCTTTAATTTTAAAAGTCTGGTGATAGATAGACTCTCATTCAAACCTGGCCAATGAGTTGAATCTAAGCGGATCTGCCAACTTAATTCTGCTTTTTCTAATAAGTATGGTCATGCACCCCGCCTCGATGGGGGATGTATCGTTTCCAACACAATAAACTTGAATTTATGTTTTTTTTAATTTCTCCAAGTATTTTGGGTTTCTAATACCATGACGGGAATGGACCCCATTCCTAAGTCAGAGGACGATTAAAGTTCATGAAATTAATATTATTTCACTCTTTGATGTTAGCCAAAAATGTTCTTCGCAGTACCCACAATATAGTCAGTAATGACTCCTTCTGCAACTCATACGGTGTTACATGAATTGGTAACATATCTAAATATGATTGTAAATTCTTTTTTATAAGACCAATTGCTCCTACTACTATTGGAACTGTCTGGGTATCTTTCTTCCACATGGCTTTCGTTTCTGCCTGCAGATCAAGGTATTTTATGACTTTGTGTCTCTCTGAACGCAAGACGCTATAGTCACTAGGTGTGGCAATTTCAATGATCAATGCTACTTTTGCCTTCCTTTCTTAGATCACTATGTCCGGTTTTCTAGCATCTATCTTTTGGACTGTTGGTATTGGGTGATCCCATGTGATGAAAACTTTATCATTTTCTATGATTCTCTGTGGCTCATGTTTCCAATGATTTTCAGCCACTTCGATACCATAATGTTTGCACAACCTCCAGTGTAACAATCTCGCCACATTATTATGCCTTTCAGTATACAGTCCCTCTGCCATTAGAGCATCGCAACCAGCAATAACGTGTGTAACTGTTTCCAGCTCGGTTCCACAAAACATACATATGTCTGTTTCTCCCACATGTTCAATGGACTTAGTAAACCAGTGTGTACACAGCCCACTGTCTTGGGCTGCCAATATTAACATTTCATTTCTTGATGTAAATTCACCTCTCCTTAACCATTCCTGCGTTCGTTCTTCATCAACATGAGGCTCTTCTAGAAGTTTTTTATACTTGCTACTATATTTATGTTTTTTCCACATTTCTTGCTTTCTCATCTGATCCTTCACCTTATATTCTTTCTTTTCTTTTTTTAGCACATTCAGTTGTTGCCTGTTTTTTATCCACTTCTGGTTTGATTTCCATCCTGCTTGATGTCGATATGCTTCTGCTAAATTAAGCAGAGATGTCATCTTAGATTTATTCTCCTCATGTTTCAAAACTTTCACCACATTTGGATCTTGTGAGGTCAATAGATATGTGTGGAGTCCCATGATTGCAGGTCTATACATGTAATCAATTTCAAGGAGGCCCATCCCTCCTTCTGAACTGGGATATATAATCTTGGTATACACTGATTTTTATAAATCATTTGGTGAGCATGTAGCATCCTTCTTGTTTTGATATCCAATCTATCCAACACTTTTTGGGGCCAGTCAATCACTCCAAAACTATACTTTAGGACAGGAAGAGCAAATTGATTTATAGCTTGGATCTTGTTCCTAGGTGTCAATGCTGTTTTCAGGATTAATTTAAGTTTTCTAAAGTACTCCTTACTAAGCCTTATTTGCATTTGTTCATGTTTTATTGCTGATCCCTCATCAATTCCCAAGTATTTATACACCCCCTCTTGCTCAAGTTCTTTTATATCATATTCTTGTCCCAAACTGATGTTTTCCACGTGCTGTAATTTTCCTTTTTTGAAGGTTACTTTTGCACATTTATCAAAACCAAATGACATTCCGATATCATATGAAAAAGTTTTGACAACCTGCAGCTGTGCTTTCAGTTCCTCAACTGATGAGCTATACAATTTTAAATCATCAACAAAGAGAAGATGAGAAGTCATTATACTTTGTTGTTTTCTAGAAGCCAAATTGTAGCCATGGCCTAGGCTGTTAAGTAAGCAGCTTAATGGGTTAATGGCAAGGCAGAATAACAAGGGTGACAGAGAGTCACTCTGGAATATCCCCCTTTGAATTTTTATCCCTGGGATAATAATCTGTCCTTTGTCATGGCTTAATTGCAAAGTGGTCTGCCACTGTTTCATGGTTACTGTAATGTAATCAATCATTGTAGGGTGGACCTTATACATTTTTAAGCACTCTTTTATCCATGTATGTGGGATACTATCAAATGCTTTTTTTGTAGTCAATCCATGCCATACTTAGGTTCTTCCCCTTCTTACAATTCTCCACTATAGTTTTGTTTAACAACAAATGGTCCTTTGTTCCATATGACTTTCTTTTATTGTTCTTTTGTTCTACTGCCATAATTGAGTTTTCTTCTGAATGACTATAAACTCTGTCAGCATCAATTCCTGTGTATAGTTTGTATGTTGACGGAAGACAAGTTATTGGTCTATAATTTTTAGGGTAGCTTGCAGGTTCACTCTTAAGTAAGAGCATTGTTTTTCCTGTTGTTAACCAGTGTGGTGTTTGTTCGGGGTGCATATATAAATAGTTCTTACTCATGGCTAAATCATCGTGCAAAGAAGTTAATACTTTAAGCCAAAAGTTTGGTACTGCATCTTGGCCTGGGGTTTTCCAGTTAGAGGCTTTTCTCAACTTTATTTCAATCTCTCTAATTGTTATTTCATCCCATTTCATATTCTGTACCTTTAAACTTTTATTTGCTCTTTTACTTCTTCTATCCATTTAGCATCTTTGTTATGTTCCACAGGATCTTCATAGATACTTCTCCAAAATGTATCTACTTCCTCTTTTTTTGGCGGTCTATCTATTCCATTTACCTTATTTCCCAGTTCTCTATAAAACTTTTTTGGGTCATCAATAATTTATTTGGTGTTTTTCCCTTATATTTATCTTCATATCCTCTAAGTCTTTCTGCCTGTTTTGTAATTTTTAGTTTATCTCCAATAGTGTATAATAGATCCTGGTCTGTATTAATACCACACATTGCTTTTATCACATCTATCTTTCTTAATATTTTCATTGATCTGTTCCCTCTTCTATAATCTTCTAACAATGATACTTCTTGTCTTAGCTGCTTTATAGTTTTCTCTGTTCAATATTTCCATGATGGTATTTGCTGTTGCCCCCTCTTTTCTCTCGCTACCCTGTGTTCCTGTGGTAGAACTTTATCAGTTATTAATTTAGCAGCACAGTAATATATTCTGTTTACTTCTGTTATATCGCATGGGTCTCTATGGACAGTCCTAATTACTGTGTTCATTTGTTTTATCAAGCTTCTGACTTTTGGGGTTTTATTAACCTTCTGCAGTCTTTCTCTCATTGATCTTAATATAGCTGTCTTTGTCTATTAAATCAAGCAACTCTTCTCTTAACTCCTTTTCTTCCATACTGAGGGTACATCCCTTCTTTTCCATTTCCTGTGGGCATTCTATAGAAAGTTCTATAGCATCTTCCTGTGGCACATTCTCTTCAATTTCATCCGGTGTCTTCTGTTGTTCTGTCATATGGAAACTCACTGGCCTATCACTCCTCAACATTGACTGCATCAGGGTTTCCACAGTTTCCTGTTTCTTTCCTTGCTGTCTAGCTTGAAATGAATGTTTATACTGGTTTCTTGTGGAAGACTCCAAAATATCTTGATATGGCACCTGACCAGTTACTTCCTGTTCCACTGGTTTCCTCTTAATTTAGATATCCATTGCTCTATCATGTTGTGGTGCTTTCTGCATTTGATTTTCTACACTGAATCCTTCTCTTTGCAGCTGTTCCATTACTTCAGTTGCTATTTCTTTAACTTCTCCATTACTCATCTCTTTTTCTACCTTTCCTCTTAGTCTTCTTATTTTTTGTATTGTAAAGTTTTCTATATCCAGATTCCTTTGCTTATATTTTTCTTCAAATATCTTTGGTGCTGCTTTTTTGTATTAATTAATTTTGCTTTCTCCTTTGCATAAATATTACACCGTATTAAATCTCTTTTCCTTTCCCATATTTCTTCTTCACATGTCTCCTGGTCTTCTTGCTTTTCCTTATTCTGGGGACATACTCCAGCATACTGTGATGTAGTCTGTCTTAGACGTTCTACATTAAATCCTTCACTTTGCAGGCACTCCAAAACTCCAGCTTCTATTTCTTTAACCTTTACTTTACTAATCGTCTTTTCTACATTATGTTTTTGTGTTATTAATCTTTTTATTGTGAAATTTTCCATATCTGGACGCCTTTGCCTGTATTTCTCTTCGAATACTTTTGAGACGGCATTCTCTATATTAGTTAACTTAGCTTTCTCCTTTGCATAAATATTGCACCATATCAAATCTCTCTTTCTTTCCCATGTCCATATCTTTTTTAGCTTTTTCAAATATCTCTTAAGTTTTTATTGTTTATATATTTCCACTTCCTCAACTGCTTCTTTTTCCAAAGAGATCAACATTTCTTGATCTATATACTGTTTTTCAAAAATCTGTTGTATTAATAAATGCAAA
The DNA here is from genome assembly GCF_019279795.1 of Protopterus annectens. Lineage (NCBI taxonomy): Eukaryota > Metazoa > Chordata > Ceratodontiformes > Protopteridae > Protopterus > Protopterus annectens. Next base: position 274,550,190 of record NC_056739.1, read on the forward strand.
TTTTTATCTGAAGCTTCTGAAAGTTTTTCCTGTGAAAGTATTTTTCTTTCCTCTAATTTCTCTCTTAATTGTTTTGTATATCTTGTATCTGGAAATTCTGGGCTTCTTGCATAATAATAACAATACATAATTTCTTTCTTATCCTCAATAGTCCACTGTATCATCTTTATGGCTCTTTTTTTGGCAATCAGTTTTTGTCCTTTTTGTGGACTGCTGCTTCCTTCTACAACAGAAAGGCCATCTTCCTCCTGAGCCTGGCCTGGCCCCATTGTAGGAATATTTCCGCATTTTGAGAATTCTACACTGTCATTTTTTCCAGTCCTGGCACCAGTGCCCCTCCCAGGATTGGGCACTTTTTTATCCTGGGTCTTGTACCCCACAGTTATCTTTTTTCATTTTTGATTTATTTCTGTCCATGATATATATTCTATATAAATACAGTCTATATATCAGTATCGCCTTGGTGAGATTTTGTGAAAATCAGGGTCCACCTTGTGAAGGTACTCACCAAGAGTTGAGGATGAATTTAATTTCAGCACTACTACGTTCCTTTGCTTGCTGACTTTTCATCTCTCCATTAGTTCAGTGTGTTGTGTAATATGTTTAGCCAAAGCGTTAAAATCACAATGGTCTCTGATGTTCCTAAGGTGTTTACTAATTCTATTTTTAAGTTTACGCTCAGTTTTTCCTATGTAAAAACACGAGCAAAGTTCACATAAAGCACAATAGACTACTCTATCTGTGCTGCAGCTAAACCTGTCTTTAATCTTTAGTCTCATTCCATTGATAGTAATTTCATTTACTTCTAGAATGTAAGGACAAAATTTACAGAACCCACATTTATACATGTGTCCTACTCCCTGTGTCCTTCCCTGATGTTCCAATAAGGTCTTAATGTTATGCCCTTTTCGAGACACACAGGTTGGTCTTTCCCCTAATATCCTCCTTAAATCAATGGAAGAGATTTTGGAGACAACAACATATGCCCAAAATTCACTTAATGAATTGAATGGTGCATATAGGAGGATTGGGGGTTATTTACAAGACCTCTTCATAGATGGTCTTATTACTGTTGAGGAACACCAATTTTTATCTGTTGATTTCCCAATCAATCCTACTATTTTTGGAATACCAAAAATACATAAGGACACACACCAGCCCCCTTTACACCCAATTGTGGATGCCAGAGGTTCCATTACCCACCCACTGGCCAAATACCTTGACACAGAAGTCAAAGACTTGTTAACAATTGAGCCCCTACTGTGTATTGACTCATGGGACTTTTAGAAGAAAATCAATTTAGTCACCTTCAACAGGACCTGTATATTTATAACAGTAAATGTAAGGGATCTGTATAGTGTTATCCCACATGATCTTGGGATTCAATGGTTTTGTGATTATTTGGTAAACAAAGGGATGTTGCAGGATAGAATTAATATGCTTGAACAATTGTTGGATATGGTTCTAAAGAACAATTTCATTCTATTTGAAAATAAATATGTTCAAAAAGAAGGTGTAGCAATGGGTACAGCATGCGGGGGCATGTATGCCAACATTGTGATGCTGGAATGGGGGAAAAGATATTTAATTGGATCACACTTCTTTCCATTCTGTCACATGTACACTCATTTTTTGGACAATATTTTTATTCTTTGGAATGGGCCAAAACAACATATTAGCTCATTTTTAGAATACAAAAATAATTCAACTTCCTTTTTGAGATTCACACATACTGTTAGTGAGACAGAAATAGCTTACTTAGAAATTTTACTCAAAACATATGTCCAGAATCATAGGTTTGTTTCAGAAATATACCGTAAAGAAACTTACTCCAACAATTTTTTACACTTCACAAGCTGCCGCTGTTTCAATCAAAAAAGAGGGGTTTTAAAATGACAATTTGTCAGAGCAGCCCTAATGGTCATGCTTAAAGACCACTTTTTGAAAGAATGTTACAAGCTAAGTGAAATGTTTTTTAAAAAGAGGTTACCCACACTACTTAGTGGAAAACATCATAAATGAGGTCATTTCTAAAAGAGAGAATGGATATTTCATTCCCCTTTTAAATACAGAAATAAGCTGTGATGAGCACTCTGCCTTCAACGCTAATATCAGTAAGGCACCATGTTTATTATCACCTCCTACAGGGATGCACAAAGAGAAGGCAGACAATAACTTTAGATCTAGCTTTTTAACTACCTTCTCTGTTGATGCATACCACATCAAGTATATCTTGGAGAAAAATTGGAAATTATTAACAGGTGAAACTGATTTAAGGGGGATTTTAGGGGAAAGACCAGCCTGTGTCTTTCGAAAAGGGCATAACATTAAGGCCTTATTGGAACATCAGGGAAGGACACAGGGAGTAGGACACATGTATAAATGTGGGTTCTGTAAATTTTGTTCTTACATTCTAGAAGTAAATGAAATTACTATCAATGGAATGAGACTAAAGATTAAAGACAGGTTTAGCTGCAGCATAGATAGAGTAGTCTATTGTGCTTTATGTGAACTTTGCCCGTGTTTTTACATAGGAAAAGATGAGCATAAACTTAAAAATAGAATTAGTAAACACCTTAGGAACATCAGAGACCATTGTGAATTTAGCACTTTGGCTAAACACATTACACAACACACTGAACATAAATTTAAGTTTATTGTGTTGGAAATGATATGCCCCCCCCCCCATCGAGAGGGGGTACATGGCCATACTTTTTAGAAAAAGTGGAATTAAGTTGGCAGATCTGCTTAGATTCAACTCATTGGCCAGGTTTGAATGAGAGTCTATCTATCACTAGTCTTTTAAAATTAAAGACTTTGAAAAGATAAAAGAATAGTGATTTAATGCACTAGTGTATATAGATTATTTTTGATTATATTTTGCTTGAATTTTAAGGCATGGTTCTGGGACCATCATTCTTGTTAGATAAAAGGGTGACTTGTTTTATTAGTTGTTTATTCTACTGGAGCAAGTGAACATTTTAAATAATAACTTTTACCTGTAACTTTTTTTAGACATCATACCCCTTTAACAATGCTTGAGGAAGTGATGTCATGTATTTTTAAAGTATTTAAATGATGTTTCATTTATGCATTATTGCCTGATGAATTCCATGTATTAAGATTAAATTGGGATGAAAGCGCTTACAAGTTTAGCTTGAATAAATGTTCTTTTATCCGAAGTGAGCGTTTTGGTGAATTTTGTCATTTTACTACATGTTCTATTCCTTCTCTCCTCTGGTAATGATGATAGTTAACTCATGTGACACTTTTCGGCTTGTGTTGTTTAGTAATGACTAAGGAAGTGTGTGAGTCGATTGTGTATTGCTTCACATAGTTGGATTTTGTCATGATAGCTATAGGACTGTATGCAAAGGTTTGTTCTGTTTAGCTCACCGAGTGGTCGTCTATATACCAGGTGTTGCTGCTTAGTTTGTACCAATGTGTGCAGAGCACTGAATCCTTTAGTAGGGCTGTTCAACACTACCATGGTCACTGCTGTTACTGTCAACACTCTCCCCTGGTGAAACTATGATGGTGTTGGCTGGAGTGCTCCCAATTGCTTGGTAAGAGCATGAGCAGCTTTCTTCCTGCAGTTAGGCTGTGCAGCATGTCACATAAAGCAAAGCTCTTGCTAATCTTGTTGCATGAATATTGCATGGTGTCATGACACCTGAAGCATATTTTGTGCACTCCAAATATATAATCAACAACAACACTGGTCTGGCTCTCTTAGAATTTATAATGATGTCCTACCAATTGTCAGAGTTGCCACACTGGTGTTATCAGACATAGTCCAAGGGGATATCCTATATTAACTGCTCATAACATTTTGAGGAAGGCTACTATGCATAGGGTAAGCACAGAAAGAATTAGGCGTTAATAAAAACTATGATGAAACAATAGCGAAGGTCAAATATGCAATATGTTGGAATGATGAACATTGTCATAGTTCAAACTAACACATTTGTTATGATGCCATTTGTATGCAGACCATACCTCTCAACTTGCAGATATTGAAAGGCTCTTGAAAAGTAGATTTAGCCTACCAAAAATCTGGACATGTAATTAACATAAAATTTGAATCCCTAAAAACATAGCTCCTTCTACAACTCTGAAACACAAGTAAAAAAAAATAACAGTGAGTGAAAAATAACCATATTATTGAAGACAAAGAGTAAAATATGTAGCCTGTAATTTATTAACTCCAGTGAATCTCTGGCAGTTTTTACTGTAACTTCCGAGGGAAGGAGCCTAAGCTTTATGGTAAAATCAAATTATATCCTCACATTTCAAACAGTCATATCTCTGTAATTCATATGGGTTATTAAGAAGTATAAATGGCAAATTCCTCAGCACAAAATATGTTTGTAGTAGTATAATTCACTAAATTCTAGGTCTCAAAATGGATTTTATAAGCCAGAGTATACATATTAATGATTAGGTTTGTAATATTTACAGTTATCCAGCTACAGCCAGAAAAATAGCTAAATTGCTGGTCTTTGTTCAAGGTTTTCATTTGTAGTCAAAGAGGAATTGATTCTGCAAGGGTATCTCAGTACAGTGACAGTTTTAACACACCTGCAGTAGCTTGGTGGGAGGGGACTGTCAATTCCTCTTCCTCATACAAAGCATTATGGGAAAGAGAAAGGGTTGAGGGAGAACAAGATTACATTGATGCATCAGGCCCCATTGGTAGCCATGTTGTGGAAAACAGACTAAATTACAAATGAAGCATGAGTGATTTTGAGGTGTTAAAATATGTCAGGAAACAAAGACGGAGTGAAAAAAAAGATTTTTTTTTTAGTTCTAGGTTGGAGTTTTCCTTTAACTTCTTTCTTTTCTGATACATAACCAAGGGTAACAGGTCAATAATGCTAATCAATGAAGTGTCATAGTTGCTGTCCAGTAAATGCATTTCAAGTTAATAGTTGTCTGGCACTTATGGATGTGAGCTATTTAAAAACTGTGTCCTGTAATCAAAAGTAAAGAGTATGACTTTTCCACGTCCATTTGCCTACTGTGTTCCTTTGGGCAAGTCACTTGGACAGTAATCATGGGTCAGTCCTGAAAATCAAGCAAAAGAAAATTGTATTTAAAAATTGACACCTTGTCTAGAATTCTTGAGCAAAGAAGTTAAGAGGTGTATTTATGTATTCCTTGCAAAATTTCTGGCATTCTGGCAAACCCTCGTGGACTGCAATCATTAAATAAAGACATGCGTGAATTTCAGACTTTGTGTCTTTCAAAAAATTCTTGCTAATGCAAAGCTTTTTATTCCATCAACATTTTAAGTATATAAGAGAAATATTTAAATATGTTCTTGAGTCCCTGCATACCTCTTGTAGTTTAATCGGTAACCGCATGCGTTTTCAATAAATGTGACTTTCAAGAGAAAAGAAGTTTAGTGTTTTTCATGTTAAATCTGTTTTCATTCTGAGATTGTTTTGTTTGCAAATGACCATCACTGTTTTTGCTGTAAAATTAAAAAATAAATAAATAAATAAAATATATTCCAAGTCTGTGTTATCATTCTAAAAGAAATACTATGAGGATTGACAAGTTTGAACAGTGTTTTATGGTAATTGAGGAAAGACAGTCAAGTAATGAGATATTGATATGACTGTGGGGGTGGGGTGTTGTCAGCCTATTACCCTGCCTAGGGGCCCATTTGACCATGATCTGTCTCTGCCTACGGGCATGTAGAGGATGTAATCAGAGAACCTTCTGGAGGTGTCATTAGCCTTTAATAAGTTAATAAATAATATTGCAAAAACATACCTCACACAGGCATTTATTTTTGTTTCTTAAAAAGGGAGATGTAACATGTGGGTCTTCCTTATCTAAATTATTGATGCCACTAGTATTTTGAACATGCAGTCCGATTTCCTGTGCTCTAAGTAGCTTCAATCCTGCGTGTGTGAGCGGGGGGAGGCAAGAAAATGTGCAGGTGTAAATTAAACCTGAAAACAAGAATGCACCTCCAAAATTAGGTACATTGTATGAATAAGTAAATCATGGCTGAAAATAGGAATGTTTCTCTAAAACACGTACAGTTGAGAGCTCTGGTGCAGACCACCTATCATCTCAAAGAACACTTTTGATGCAGAAATCCTTACAGAACTTAAGTGCCAAATATAAGTGTCACCTAGAACAGAAAGAAGAAGGATGAGGTCAGAGAGGGCATGCAAGCTGGTGTATCTCTCCTCGTGGGTCCTGTGAAATTAAATATGCTCTTTGATATGATAAATCAGCACAATAAGGAACCTATCCAATATCTTTGAGGTGGATAACTGGGAGGCTGATATTTCCCTGTTTGACATTTGAAGGTCCTTGTGTAGGGTTGCCACCTGTCCCTATTTGAGAGGGACAGTCCCACTTTGGGCAGTTGTGGCCTGCAAAAAAATTAAAAAATATCAAATGTCCTGAGATTTTAAGACAAAATATATTTCTTAAGTTTTCTCTAATAGTTGCATAAAACAGGTATTTTGTATCTGGAACACATAAATACTATACGACATAGCATAATCAACTCAAATGCTATAAAAATAACCTTTTATTTTAGCAAAAAAGTGAAGTTCTGTCCTTTGCACTGGCCGTGGGTATTTTTGTCTTGCAAAAGCTCACACTTCTACAAAAAATGTCCCACTTTTGTCATCTGAAAAAGTGGAACCCTATCCTTGTGGCTAGAAAGTCAAGGCAACCCATACCTTAATGTCCAAGGTACAACTGAGCCAAACATTCCCTGAGCTGCTGTTTGTAGTCTTACATATTGTAGATGGGCCTTAGTAACACACAGTCCAGACAAGAGGTGATCTGCCAGTCAATCAGACCATTTTAAGCAATTCACAGCCACTGGTGTAGATGTTACATGGAACTTGTTTTAGCTGAATAAGTGAAGCTTGTTTACCTGAAACATCCCTTCTGTGATTTCTAGCACCTCTGCAGTGTGCACTGATACTTTTCTGTATGCAGTGACAGTTTATACCTGATTCTTTCCCCTGGGCAATCTTGAGCTAAGATATTTCTAAATCACGATTTATGTTTCATTACTCACTTACATACATTATTTTCCTGTTTGCATTCTCTGTATATCATGCTAACCCTACACTCAAGCTTTGTCTTTCACTCACCATCACTGTATACATCCATAAACCACACAAATGCAACTTGAGTATAATGCATTTTGTTTCCAAATTGCACACAATGTTTCATTATCTGTTTGCATGGCTATATCATGATCCTAATGTATGCACTTCATAATATTCATTGTTATTACTATAATATTTACAAATAGTATAAAACAATCTATGAATTTATTACTTTTTTTCCAGTTTTGGTACCCAAATAAGTGGGATATATATTTACCCCTGGGGTAACACCCATGTCCCTCATGGACAGGGGTAGCCGGTGTTGATCACAGACTTACTCTGTTCATAAATTCATTCTGCAAAATACCCAAAACGAACAAATGGGGATACTTGGGGTTAGCATCTCTAGGCTTGTAAAGGCTCTTGGGCCACTAGCCTAGTAGCTTCCTATGAACCTATAATATATATATTATTTAGTATTACAACTGGGGTTAGGTTAGGGTATAGTTTTGCTGTAGTGGGGGTGTGTGTGTCTGGGAATCATTGTTAGTGGTACTGTTAAGAAAAGAGTTTTTTTAAGGTTATGTGCAGGGTTGGGGTTGGGGCAGGGGCAGCACTCCTTGGCCACCTTACTCATATCTGCTAACCTAACCCTTACTCAAAATCTGCCCCTGCCTTTCTGCCCTTATATTTTTACTTAATTTCACTAGTCAGAAAACGGGAGCTTTTGTTCTTCTTTTTCAGTCAGTGAATATTTATTATAGTGAGTTTTCTGTGTGTTATGTGACACCCTCACCTGTATTCAAAAATACACACACACACACACACACACATACACACACACACACATATATATATATATATATATATATATATATATATATATATATATGTATTTATTTATTGCTGCATTGCTGACTCGTAAAATCAGCATACACTACATCGAGCACAAATGGTCAAAATACAATTAATCAAAAAACAAAGAAACAATGTTTTATGCACTCCTGGTATGTGGGGGGAGGGTGCATCACCCACACCCTCTACTAATAATATATATGCCAACTCTGAAATCACAAAGCAGTGGGGAAAGGGCACACTTCTACTTTCTACTGTGTAGTGATCCTGTAAAACAAATGCTACCATTCTGAGAAGAACTGACAGTTTGACAAAACATTCATCCTAACTAAATGTTTGATATAACGAACGTACGATGACACACTGCACCTATAGATGTGTGTGTGTGTGTGTGTGTGTGTGTGTGTGTGTGTGTGTGTGTGTGTGTGTGTGTGTGTGTGTGTGTGTGTGTGTGTGTGTGTGTGTGTGTGTGAAGGATCATATACATTTCAGTATAAAGATGCCCAAAACTGTACAACCTCTTTGGAATGGTGTCAGTCATCACTTGAGCAAAAATGTACATTTGTGCATGAGAAATGCTGCATAAGTCAGAATTTACAAACATACATAGGGTATAGGTATCAGACACTGACACCAATCAAACTCGTCTGTACTGATAAAATGCTTAATGCTTGCAAACAATGACATACAGGCATTCGGAAACTGGAATGCAATCTGCAATAGCTGAATAGACTACAGCATACAATAAACTAAGACTCAGGTGCGTGGCAAGTCAGGTCTGCTACTTTTGATCACCATTTTACTTTTTCCTTTTCTAATGTCAGGTTTTGCATTCAGTGAATTGCTTGACAGTTTTGCCTTTTTCTTGATGCTTGACCCAAATGGTGACCTACAAAAAATCACCTTTGGCTTTTTGTCTTAAATAAGGAGACCCCTAGGAGTCAGTGTTACTCCAAATTGCAAAGTTAATTTTTGGGCTTGGTCCACACATTCCAAAGTCTCAGTTTCTTTGTTTGTCTCATTCCAGTTAAGTGTCAAGTTGAAAGCTCTACCTCTGCATTCAGCTAAATTTAGACATCCATTTCCAGCTAACCCAGCTCAGCAGGTTGAGGGGCTCCCTGCAGGGGCAGCTGAGAATATGCCTCCAGCTGCCTGCAACTGATTTAAATATCCACTTTCAAAAGAAAACAAAAGGAAAGAAGCAGGCAATTGTCAGTGTGAAAGACAGGCAGTCTGATGGCGGACTGTAGTTAAAGAGCGGCATGCCTTTATAAGGCTAAGATATAGGCTTAGCTCAGGCAAACTGTATGCCATTCCTAATCCTGTCACAAACAGAAACAGTCAAACATCTCAAGTGTTAAGCTGACTATTTTAGCATTAAGTTATACAGCACCATTTTATTTGCACTGTTTCTGTAAACAGGAGATTTTTAACATACTTGTCCCTTATTTTTTATCTAAGCTATGATTGCTCATGTCTACAGGTATAGGAAAGGGAGAAAGTTCTAAAGGACAATGACCCTGAAAAGGTAATATTCCATAATTTTGTTGTGGACATGTTATACATGTGTGTATGTGGATCTTAAACTTTAACTAGATAACCAAATTTTTTTAAATCCTCATCACAGGCATATTATGTAATCTACCCTTATTTAACTATTTTAATAAAGTTCCAATACTGTTGCGTATTAATGTACAGTCTTTAATATAGTAAATGTTTAGAGTGATGTGGCCTTTGTACAAAAAATGGCTGCCAGGTGAGAGGCCTAAACTAGTACCAGTGCAGGTAGCACTGATTACTACAAAGCCTCTTGGTTCAATTAGCTATATAATGTCATGAAATTTCAAAGTGGAAATATGGACACCTGGAAACAGCAGTGGACCAGACTGCAAAATGCTAAATCTGACACAGGCCATTCACAATGCAAATATGCAAATTAGCTCATCAAGCATGTGAAACATTATAAGGCCACCTGCCTCCCCACCAGACTTATTTGCATGTAGATTGCCAACATGAAGGCAAAAGACAAAAGAGATGCCAGTTAGCTTGGTGATCCATCTTTTGTCTAAAAATCCTAGCACCTTATAACAGTACATACTGGAGTGGTAATATTCCGCTAGTCATTCAGCCTCCATGTATGTGTGTGTGTGTGTGTGTGTGTGTGTGTGTGTGTGTGTGTGTGTGTGTGTGTGTGTGTGTGTGTGTGTGTGTGTGTGTGTGTGTGGGTCTGTGTGGGTCTGTGTGTGGATGTGGGGGAGTATGTGGGCATACTTACATGAGCATATATTTTATCTCTCTCTCTCTCTCTCTCTCTACATATATATATATATATATATATATATATATATATATATATATATATATATGTGTGTGTGTGTGTATATAATGCACACATACATGCACACAGGCATACACATATCTGTGTGTGTGTGTGTGTGTGTGTGTGTGTGTGTGTGTGTGTGTGTGTGTGTGTGTGTGTGTGTGTGTGTGTTTGTGTGTGTGTGTGTATTATATTTATTTGCAAAATTTTACTTGGATAATCTGACTGGGGAGAAAACTTCTCAGTAGATGCTTGTGGATAAAACCTCCTAAAAATATGAAAAAAGTCCAAGTACAAGAACAGAGTACTGAATAATATAAGAATGAAAACATTTGTTAAAATATTATTGTATGATTTACAAGGAATGAAAATTGCATCAAATATTGCTATGCAGCTATAAAAAATAGACTTTATTGAACTAAGCAGAAAGATGAGGTAAAACAATAGAACTAAAATTTTAAAACAGAAGCATTGCTTGTAGTAATATATATATAATGCATTAAAAAAGTATAGTAGGCAAGGAAATGTAACTGAGGCAGACAAATAATTTGGTAAACATAATCTTATAATATAGCAAGGTAGTGAGACATACTATCACCCTTGAAAAAAGTCGGATAGTATGTTGGATGAGGTAAACAGAGAAGAAAAAAATAGTTTTAAGGCAAACAGTAAGAATACAGAAGAGGATATTGACAGACAACACCTACTTGATAGAAATTAGTTAAATCATAAGAGTTTAACGGAAGAACAGATAAGATCTGTAGACTTGGTCTACAGTTCAGCAGCACAAGAGTGGCAAATGAGTGAGAAAATTGATTTGGAGAGGAGACCTGCAACTCTAGACCACATTAGTATTACTGAAGAGTGAGCTATGTGAAAATTAGCTAGTGGACAAAGTAGGATTATTGTTCTAGAAGTCACTGTCAGTTAGTTAGCCTCATATGTGTTAACAAATAGGGAAAGGGTGATAAGTAAGGTATAATGTGAAAAGAGGAGGCAGGAATCAATATGAAATTAACATGGTGATAATGTTCATTACCACAACCAAGATGTTTTCATTTGCAGTTGGAGATGACTTTTAAAGTCGTAAAGGTGTTTTCTTAGCCACAGTGGAAAAGGAATATTGTTATACATTTCAAAAACATAATTTGGTGAAGTGCATCACCACGTCTATTGTATGACTTCGTAGAGAAGAGAAGGAATCTGTCATTGGAATGAAGGACTTCATTTGTGGCATAGAACTGAAGAATATTTTTTAAAGAATAGACTAACATGTAATGTGTGCGACTATTAACTGCAAGTAAGAGAGGTAATTGGGTAGTTCCATCATGTTGATGTGCTAAAGGGCCAAACAGTGATGGGTCATAGGTAGGACATTAGTAGATAGTTTCACTACTTGCTATTCCATTGCTCAAGCTTAGATTTTGGAGTAGGCTGCAGGTTCATGAATACAGGAGATGCACACAAGAGGGAAACAAATAGACTGAAGATAAGACTTTTCTACCACTATCAGTAAGAAAAAGGTATAGTTTTAGACAAGAGGCAAGGTTTTTGAATTATTTTTTAACATCAGATTTAATCTGGAGGTCATGTTTCAGTTTATTATCTTCTATAATACAAAGTGTTATTAGATGATGTGATAGTGAAAAATGTTCTGCTGTTGGAGTGAGATTTTGGTGTATATAGTATTTTTTTGTTAGGATTCCATAGTTTCTAGGAATTTTTCAGTCAGGTGTTTATACAGGAGAATGATTTCTGGGTTAGTTCTTAAAATTCTGTCATGCAGGGGCTGAGTAGATGAGTACTGAATCACTACCATATCAAATAAGAGTAGGATATTTGACTTATGAGGGCAGATCATTGATGAATATATTAAACACTTGTGGGCCAAGTATGAATTGGAATGGCACTCTGAATGAGGAGGACAAAAGCGTATTCATTCCATTATTTGACTGACTGAAATCATTGGGACAGTTAGCTGTGAAACTAGGTAATAAAGGATTTAGAGGGGCCTGGCACAGAGAGTTTGTCTAAGAGTCTTCCATTGAAGACTGTACTGATGGCTTTGGATAGGTCAAAAAACAAAAGCTGAAACCAGTTTGTCTTTGTTCCTGTTGTGGTTTATGTTATTTAGGAAGCTGAGTATAGCAGTGGTTGTACTACAGTTGGGATGCAGTATTTTAAATAATTGTATTTGAACACATTTGTCCAAGATTTTGGACACAGGAGGAAGAATAGCAATAAGTAACTAGTTGGACAAATCAACAGAGTTTCCACCTTTATGCAAGAGTACAATGCACATGTCACAGTCACTGTGATATTAGCAAAACTGAAATATAAATGCATTGAGAAATACACCAGCCTGAATAATAACACTAAACACCTTCCATATACATATATATGGTTTCATTTCAAAATGTTGAAATTCATAACATCTAGTTTCAAAACAGCGAGACCATAAGATTGAAAATTCAAAACATCTAAAACTCATAGCATTGAATCTCACAACATCAAAAATGTATAAAATTGAGTAGTGTATCATAAAACGTGTAAATGTTATGGTTTATTCTGTTAATTTGCATATAGCGTTTATTATGTCACTCTGTGCATGTTTTTAGGCCATACAGGTAAGTGATTTAGACATTATGTGTACATTCTTTATGGTGATCGCAGTACAGTAGGGTTAGGAAATTAACTTTTTCTCACTGTAGTGTGATCTCAGAGTTAGTATATTTAATTTATGGGGGGTATGGGGGGCAGAAACATAGTAAAAAGAGTGTTCGTTCATTCAGTGTTGTTATAGGTGGAGGGGATGTTATTTATATTTGCTTTGTAGTTTTTGATGTTGTGAAATTCAGTGTTATGAGTTTTAGATGTTTTGAATTTTCAGTGTTATGGTCTCTCTGTTTTGAAATTAGATGTTATGATTTTTTGACGGTTTGAAGTAGAACTATATATATATATATATATATATATATATATATATATATATATATATATATATATGGGTCTAGGACTATTCACTGAAAGCACATTTCACTGAAAGTCAAATGACTGTGCACAAATCACTGAAAGCACAATTCACTGAAAACACAATTCACTGAAGCACATTTCACTGAAAGTTATATATGGCTTTTTCCCCACTGTAGTGCAACTCTGGAGTTAGAATATATAGTAAGGGAGTGTAGGGGGCACCACCCCCTACATTGGGGGCTGTGGGGGGTGTAACATTCCACATAGTTTGGATATATATTAAGTTTAGAAAAGAGTAATTTATTGAAATTGCAAGTATGCATGTGTACAGGCCCCCCACACCCCTCCTTACTATATATTCTAACTCCAGGGTCGCACTACAGTGGCGAAAATGCCACATATAACTTTCAGTGAAATGTGTTTAAGTGAATTGTGTTTTCAGTGAATTGAGCTTTCAATGAATTGTGCACAGTCAAATGTGTTTCAGTGAAATGTGCTTTCAGTGAATAGTCCTAGACTGATATATATATATATATATATATATATATATATATATATATATATATATATATATATATATATATATATATATATATATACACACACACACATTCATAGTCAACTAAGTGTGTAGCTCCAGTAAATAATAATAACAACAACATTCACTTAGTAACCCTGGAGGTTAACAAAGCAGGCCCAAAGAATACACAATCCCTTTTCAGGGGTGTCCCAGGATCAGTTTCTGGATAATTAACTTGCTCAATGTCACACAATAGGCAAATGAGAGCTCAGGGATTCAAACCTTACAGCAGACAGACTGAATGACAGTCATAGCTCAATTCACCCTTCTGCTTTCAACTTTAAAACTTTAAAAGTCCTTTTGGCCTTAATCCTATGAAAATGCTGAGACATCATCCTTTATAATAGAGTCCGCTCTCACACAGACAGGAAAAAGTAAAATTACCAAGAAATTTGATGAAGTAACTCATGACACGTAACTAGTCACAAGAATCAAGGAGACTATTCTTCATATCTGAAGCTGCATTGATCCAGGTCCATAGCACAGAGGAATAGAACCCTGACTACAACCCAGACATCCAGGGTTCAATTAGTGCCCTGGACACTGAAGGATCTAGCTAAGAGACACAGGACTGATGAGATGGTGCCTCTCCCCCTCTCTCAGGGAGGGGTTGGAGACTGCATGCCAGATTGCAAACACCATTCTGAATATGTAAGTGTGTTACACCAATGATATATTTACTGTTGAACTTGTTAAAGATAGACTGAGGAGTGTTGGCCATTCTTTAAACTTGTATTTTATGTCCTTACATATATATTTTGTGTGTGCAAGGGTATGTATATGTGTATAAATATCTTGTCTATCTATCTATATATATGTATATATACATTCATACACAGATATATATATATATATATATATATATATATATATATATAGAGAGAGAGAGAGAGAGACAGACACTCTTGTTCTATATTTGCTATTTGCATAGTCCTTCTCTCTCTCACACACACACACACACACACACACACACACACACACATATGTCTTTCTGAGTCTGTGTATGTGTCTGAGTGAGATATTATGTAATGTAATAACCTGCAGAACTTGTGATGTCAAACTTTATGGAAGAAAAATTGAATTAACAGGGATTCAGAGCTAGCCAGATCTCTCACTGTTCCAGAATGGAAGCTTAGAGGTCCTTTATAAAATAAAAGCCTTCCATAGCAAAATAGTGAGCTGGTTAGAAATCCCACTATGGCCAGAAAGAAGGCCTCAGGGCCTAACCAGAGAAAATCAACTGGAGACTATTATGAAGTCACTTGGGTTCATGGGAATGAGATATCAAGCTACGTGGCATCTCCAGGAACCAAAGAGAAGCATAAACCCGGGTAAAGGAACTGTTAAGAGTTATATGATTCTTGAAAAAATAATATGATTACTGATTCATTTAGCTTTGGAAAAGTCAGCAATATTTTGCTCTATTGAAAACCTTGAAACATTTTTGTTAATCCCTGAAAATCTGCAACTTCATTATGCCAAAAGACTGAGCTATTTAACACGTTTGCATATTTCTGAAATTAGATTATTTGTATATGCCTTTTTAGCACCCACAATGTTGCTTCTTTAAAGAGATTAGTTGTTTAACAAAAGTACTTGTGAAGAATTTTCTTTACTAACATTTGGCCATAATGCCTTCAAGATGTCAAAATAGAATGAACACAATTACTGTTTGTTTCCACTGAACTAACATTCCCCAGGATACCTTACTAGTGGCTGTAGCAGATATAAAAACAGTTTCTTTATCAACTGTGGTTATAGAAAAGCAACTTAATACTGCTCTGTCCAAACTATTTTTCATATCCAAGCTGGCTTGGCCTGTTTTTAATTACTGGCAAATAAGTTCTATTGAGAAGTCACTAAGCTTTTCGTCTTCTGCACCCAAAGAAAAGTGTGGCTTTAGACACAGAAACTTGACTGTAAAAGTAAAGTAACTAAATCAATTATTAAACCAATTTGAAAAAAAAAACTGCATAAGAAACAGTGGAATAATGCCAAGTATTGCTGAATGTTTTGACATTTAACAAAGTTATATGAATGTGCAGAAAGTTTGCTTATCAGATTTGTACACACTGAGTTCACTGAACAGCCGTAAAAAGTATTGAGAATTGTGTGCACTCAGAAACAATGGTGAAATATGGCTGGGGAAACTTTTGTGCTGGCTTTGTAAGAAAATAAGTCAGATAACTCTAAATTCCATGTGCTGGGAAAAGTTTGACTGTAATGTGTGTTCTAAAGAAAAACTTAAAAAAACGGAAGTTAAGTGGTAATGGCTTTGAAGGAAGTTCAGAAGAGCTTATACCCAGTAATATTTTTACATTTTTCTGGGTACCTATGACTGTTGAAGAAAGAAGAATTTTCTGATAGGAAAAGATGTGCATATTAAAACAAGCTTCTGAAGAAGTTTTGTTGCAACTAAATAAACCTTGAAATGGAGAAAAGGGGCACAAGCTAATGAAAGCCGTAGCATAAGATAATGCTTAAGAGGGGAACATAGGATTTAAATTAGAGAGTATTATTACAAAAAAGAGGCATTTGTGGAAAGGCATATCTTTTCAAGAAATCTGACTGTACAATAAAGGACAGCCAGCCACAAGAGAAAGTAAATCAGACATTCTTCCAGATTATATGGTGGGGCACTAAATTAGATTGTAAAATTGACAAGTCAGCCAGAGGTGCTGCTTCTAAATAGAGGGAACCAACATCAAAATTGGAATATGGATAATTTCTGAAAATGAAAATAAAATGACAGAGAACTTAAGTTTTTGACTAGCCTTGACCAACAAAAGAGATGCTACATTTAACAAAGAATTTGTCAATTTACCAAAACGACTCTTTGCATTTTCTGTTCACACTGAAACATGATAGTAGATTTGAAAGTGCTAAACAAAGTGACATCACAAACATAAGAAAAAAAGTAGCCATGTTAAAATAGAACTGGGGTTCTTTGCAGAAAAACAATGAAAGATTAAGAAAAGATATTGAAAATTGAAGAGGATGACAGAAACAGTCTGAACACCTCCAGAATAGTCAACCTAAAGCAAGAAAAAGTCAAAATATAGTGATGTGATGCTAAAGTGAAATAAAATGAATCAAACAAAACACCAACACTTCAGATATGTCAGACCAGCTCAATAAAATACATTAAGCAGTTTCATCCTTTCTTATGTCAAAGAACTTCATCAGAACAGCCAAAAAAATAACCACATCCATATTTAAATATTCTAAACAGAAAAAAATGTATTATAAAACTACATAATCTCATATCACATTTTAAATTACATAAAAAAATATAATTTCAATCAAAAATATTAAATAACACACATATAAAAAATATTTTATAATTTTTGTAATTTCAAAACACAGTAGATATTAATACTATTATTTAATCCTGGCAGCTTGTCAGCTCTTAAAGCTAACTGCTATTTAAGATCTTTTTTTAAAACAAGAAAGAATCTTTATTAAATTATCACTTATGCCACAGGCAATCATACATTTAAACAAAGGAAAACAAACCATCTTGGCATAATCTTAGTTGCAAGCATCACAAACCATATTGGCATAATTTTAGTTGCAAACATTATACATCAGTTATAATCTACCCAATCACTGTCAGTCAAATATTACATAGCTCATTCAAATCCTGTCTTCTTTTAAACCTCATTCCTCCCCTGTATGTATTGTTCCCACATTTCCAAAATTTTCCTATGCAATTTGCTCCTACCCTTTTCTAAAGATCCCATTTCCAGTTGTTTTATCTCTGTTATTTTATTCACTAGTTCTCATACAGTTGGTTTAGACTTTGATTTCCATTTTTTACTAATTGCTTTTTTGGCAGCCACCATAATTAGACTCAGCAAGGCCTCACTATGTTTAAGCAAATCCGATTCCATATCATAGCTGAAAAAATCATTTCCTAGTTACACCAAATTACTCACAGAGTATCTCTGATAGAGTTGTCTGCAGGGAATCTTTAAAGTCTGCCAACTCAATTATACACCCAGAAAATATACTCCCAGTTATATCCTTCTTCCCTATCACTCTTCCAACATTTGCTGTCTACTTAAGGAAAAATTATTTGGAGTCTACTTGGGGTATAAAAATATCTATGTAAACATTTCCAAGCAAAAATCCTAAATCTTCTAGATTTTATTGCATATTTGGGATCCAAACGTACATCCCCATTGTTTCTTTGTGAATTCCTTATCCAGTCTCTTTTCCAAATCCTTTCTAACCTCCTCTGATTGATTGTTAGTTATCATACAGTATTTTATATGCTCTACTAATTATTCTTTTTTAACAGCAGTTTCTGTTTTAGTCTACTAAAAATTCTACCAGTACTGGTCTTTTGTTTAAGACCCTCATATTTATTTTTCTTAGCTTATACTCTGACATCAGTCCTTGATAAGGAAGGCAATCTATAACCTGCAGTCTAAATAGCTATGTAAGTTCTTTAGTCTCAAGAATTGCATTAATATCACATTTAAAATGGACTGACAATGATATAGCCAATTACAAAAAACATGTATTTAAAAAACTTTACAATTAGTAGAATGCTTAGCTAAAACATTATATAGCTAATTTATGCTCTCTGATCTTATCTGACAATTTTTTGATAGTCTTACTAAAATAAAAACAATCACAGGAGCAGCAAGTTGCCAAATAAACAATATTTGAACTATCACAGTCAAATCTACTATTTATTTTCATTTATTTCCCTGAATGTTTTAAAATAACACTATGTCCAGTGGAAATAAATCTACAAAGCATACAGCTCAGGCATGGAGTGTCTAAAGGTCCTATAACAGTTGATAATCTAAATAATGTCCATTTCTTTTCAAAGCAATTTATATTTCTATTTTAATTTAAACTAGGCATAGAACCAATAATGTTGCTTAGATCTTTATACTTGCAATATTCTAATTCTTAGTTACAATATGATGAAGATCAGATCAGTGTACACTGATGGGAAGTGGAAATACCTTAGTATATTCAGTACTGGTAGTAAAACAAATGTTAGATGAAAAAACGCTTAAAAGAATTGGTGGAAACTTAATAGATCTGAAATTTCTAACCCTAAACTAATTTTATCAGTAATATAAGCAGCATCTCCTTTTTATAAAAATGTATTTTTCAAAACATTATTGTCTCTTTTTAAACCAATAGCATCATTCACCCATCTACTGAGGCTAATGAACTGGCCTCTAATGATACTGTTCTTCATGAACTTACAGCAAGAAAAATGAAAATAAACCCACATTAAAGGAGTTAGAAAAATACTGAATAAACTGGAACAAAGATAAAATGGCCTGTAGCTTGAATATGAAGGACAAAAGAAAAGTCACTGGACACCTTTTCTGAGGTTTACATATCATAAAGACAAATATAAGATTTGTTTTCTAGATATAGAAGTGTATAGAAAAGCAGGGTATAGTGAGTTACACACAATCATTAGTTTGCAAAACACCACAAGTAATGTAGGGCAATGCATAAACTGGAAACAGGATAAAATAACCTTGTGCTTGAATTTGAAAAAGAAAAGAGAAGTCACTTTCAAACCTAAGTTGACACTGTGTGTTTCCTGATGAAAAAAGAAAAATTGTAGCAGGACTTGCAAATGGTTAACAATACTGTTCTTGACCTAAAAGTAAAGTCCCAGATACTAAAGGTATGATTCCAAAAAAGTAAACATAAATTCAAGACTAAACAGACTCTTGATCACAGCAATGAAGCCACCACCTCACTAAGACTAAAATAAAACTCTTTGGTCAAGTTGATATAGCACAATAAATCTGAAAGTATCAAGGAAAGCAAACAGTTGGCGTAGTGAATAACTTAAAAAGACTATAAAAGAAGAAGCACAACAATGTAATAAAATTAATTAAGTGCACTTGACCAACACACACATGAGCTGGAAGAAAATTCCAAAATGAATAAAAAGTTTTGTTAGTGTGGCCCAGGAAGAAGAATAAAGAAAATTCTATTATGCTATGCTTGGCTTAACCATTAACTGTTAATCTTTGTATGCCGAGGATAAGATCCAATAAAAATTTCCAAAGGAAGCATACTGCAAATTAGAACAGTTGTAAACTTATGCTGAGCCAACACAATAATGTTCTACTGAAGTAACAATCCTGAAAAATGAAAATGATTCAAGTATTCTTTATATGAGCATAGTCCAGTCATTAACTGAATATGATCTAAGCTCTTCTCAGAAAGACCTAAAAGTATCATAGTGCAAACATAAAAAAGGTAAAAAAAAAGAAAAGAAAAAGTTATAAGTGCTATGCCAATCTGTTACCAAAAGTAGAGTGTCTTGCCATAAAAGAAAAGCCCACAATTAAGCCAGTGAGTTTAGATGCAGTACAAAGTAGACTGTTACTATGGACCTGCACATTTGTGTAAGAAAGTGAAAAACAACCAAGTATTCAACACTTGTAGAAGCTTTATATGGCAATGGGGACAGTAACACATTCATGTCTGGAAGAAACTGGGTAGAAAATTCATTCTAAACATACAACCTTCAGACCAAAAGGTGCATCACTCAGACAGTGCATGAAAACATTGCCCAAGTTCAAAAAGATTTGTCATTTTACCACCTACTGGGAGAGACTGAGCACAAGAAAACCAGCAAAGACAATGTCAGTGTGGAAAGTATTTTACAAGAGAATCTTGCTGATCAACTATTAGCATTCCTGTGGTTTGCATCTTTTCTGAATGTGATCCCAGATAATCATAGGAACCTAGAGAAACATCTGAAGTCACTGCAGATGACAGAACTATATTTGGAAATTTAAAAAAAATCATCAGAAAATGAAAGAAATACATAATCATGTAATAAAAAACAATTCTGCAACTGAAAGAGGATGCCTCATGGGAAAGCTGTGATAAGAAAAAAGCAAAGTGCTAGTGTGAAGCACAGAACAGAGTTACAGGTACCATGGTGACATATACAAGGATAAGACCTAGTTGCAACCATCCAGTGGAAAAAAACTATAGAAATATGGGTTGCAGGCCCAACAGAACTATATATAAAGACAAGAGCTCTATGTGTTGTTCTTTCTCACAAGCTGGCCATATTTTGCTGGGAAATCCCTGAAATGGGATTGTCATACCCACAACAATGTTTGGAAGAAAGAACCCCCTATGCCTTTGGCCTACCATGTGGGCAGAACAGTATTGTTTTGCTTGCAACTCTTAGCTGAGGTGAGATATATGATGTATTATGCGATGCAGCAGATTTTGAGAGGAGGACTTGTGCTATTAAAATGGAGTGAAATAAATGCCATAAAAGATATTCAGCACTAAAGAGAACTTTCACACTTCCACAATGGTTGAGGAAGTGTCCTCTTTCTTTAAAATGGAAAGCTTCCTGAGCAGAAGAGAGAGAGAGAGAGAGAGAGAGAGAGAGAGAGAGAACAAGGAACAGACTGTGGGGAGCTGTCACCAGAGGGATAGTATTCACTTAAACCAAAAGGGACATTGAGGCCTCAGGATCTAACAATAGAGAATCAGATGGAATAGGGTAAGACATTAGGTAAGATCATGCTAATAAGGTTGCAAGCCAGATGTAATCTCCTGGAAGATAAAGAGAAGTAGAAACTTTGGAAAAGGAAATGACATAACTTTCTCAAGTTTCTTGAAAAGAACGATGTGAGTACTGTTTCATTTAGCTGTGAAAAGGTCTACATAATTTTAAACTACTGAAAAGATTGAGGGTTTTGTGGTTGCCCTTGAAAGTGTGGAAGTCCATGTTGTCAAAGACTGAACTAATTAACACGTTTGTGTGTTTCTGAAATGAATTTACCTCAGTATGCCTTTGCTTGCACCCAAGACTTCATTCAGTAAAAGAGATTACTTGCTCAACAGAAGTACTGTAAAGTGTTTTCTTTATTGAAATTTGGCCAGAAAGTCAAAGTCATTCCTCCTCACAAAGGTGCACCATCTATGGACCCTGGAAACGTTAGACCCATAAGTCTCATTATTCTCATATGAAAACCATGGAAAGAATTATAACGGAAATTATTAATAATGACATAGGAAACCTCCAGACACTGGACCCAAACTAGTTTGTTTTTGTCAAGAACAGGTCATGCCTACTCATCCTGGTGTACTTCTTTGAGAAGGTCACTAAATCAATGGATAAGGGCAAAAGGTTCACACCTGGCCAAGGCATTTGACACAATACCCCACTTGGACATTGTTGGCAAACTAAAAAGGTTATTTATAAACCCTTATGTCAGCCAGTGGCTAGCCAGCTGACTCACAGATTAAACACAGGAAATTAGAATTGTGGAGTCCATCTCCAGAAAGAGGCCAGTCACCAGTGGTGTCCCTCAGGGGTCAGTCCAGGGACTGCTCTTTTTTGGCAATTACTTCTCTGAATTCAAGGCCAATGTCAATGGCCTCTAACTGAACAAATATGCAGATGATTGCAAATTAGAAACAGTCATAGAATCCCAAACAGACACTAATGTTCCCCAAGAATGACTTATACAGACAAATAACTGGTGTTAAAGCCATGGACTAAAACTAAATGCCAAGAAAGGCATATTAGTGTCCTTCAGGAAGTCAGCCAACCCTGGTAACTGTCATATTGACAACACACCCCAAGAGTCCACCCAGTAGTTTGGGACTTGGAGAGGCACATAGACAGCAGTCTAGTCTTTGACCGTCACATGCCTACTGTAGAGAGAAAACCATTCTATGTTGTGCAACTTATAAACAAAGGTATGGTATCTAGGTCCAAGGACTTCATTGTTCCACTGTATTTGGCAATCATCAGACCTATCCAACAGTTGGAATATTGACAGAGGTTCCACACTAAAAGAAAGCAGGGCAAAAATAAGATGTCCTATGCAGATTGCCTCAAAGCCCTATCCCTGTATTGTGACTCCGATAGGCTGTTGGGAGAGATCTATGCCTGGCATACAGAGCATCTTTGAACCTCACTTTGATGAACCTCCTGCATGTCTGCAAAACAAATAATACCAAAATTACCAGTTCTAAAGACTTAAACTTTGCCTGCAAGACAGGTATATATCCTCAAGATGGATTCACTATACAATCTCGAAATACTGAGATGTCGAATTTCAGTATTTCGAGACTGAATAGTCGAAAAATCCCATACACGAAAACCCACAATCACGTATACTACAATCGTGACCATTCACACACACACACACACACACACACACACACACATACACAAACCAGGGCATAATCACACACACACATACACCTACCTAACTAAACAAGCATAACAACACACACAAACACACTTAACCTACCTATAAGCAGGGGGGCAAGCCCCCCTGCACCACCCACACCCCCCACTTATATATTCTAACTTTAGGTTGCACTAAACACACAAACACACAAAAAACACCACCGCACACACTCCCACACACTAAAATCCTACCCATTATCCTCAAACACACAACATTTACCTGAAACCCCAGATAAATCCACAAACCGCACCACACGTCACGAACGCGACACCACGATAGCGGCAGATTTAACATTTGCGGATTGGGCATAGTGTAGTTTCGGTTAACTGCACTTTCCACTATTCGGTCTCGATGTACTGAATTTCGACATTTCAGTACGTCGAGATTGTCTAGTGTATCCTCTCAAGACTACCCCTTCTCTGGAATAGAGCTAAGTGTAGCAACCAAAATTCAATTAATGGCCTCAGTATTGGAGAAACCAGGCAGGGAGCAGGATTATTGAAAATCCATTTCATGTTCACCTCACTGGGGGGCCATGAAGGGTTGTGCTCAATCAGCATCCCATAAAAATGTGTGATTTCTCTGGTAGAGATCACCAAAAGTACCATCAAGTACTCTGGAAAAGAGCAATGATTCTTGGGACAGACTGCCCCTTGCTAAAATGAGAGGATGTCTTATTTACTCACTCCACTGCACATTTCCTCCCCCACTGCTTTGCTGTAGGGTAGTACAGCTTATAGGTTCATAGGTTCATAGGTAGATACTAGGCTATCTGCCCTAGGGCATTTATAAGCCTAGCCAGAGTGTATTTGGCTTCCGCCTCCCTATTAGCTTAGCCTACTGTGCCTCTGTAAAGTAGGTCACAGAAGGTACCCTTTTAAGATTAGTTTACTGTGCCTCTGTCTAGCAGGGACACAGGAGAGATCCCAGGGGTGAATTTGCGATTTCCCATCCACGCGTCCAAATTTCGCTTGAAGAGGGTCAGTGAGGGGCTATGTCTAACATGTATTGGGATTCTATTCCAGAGTGAGAGGAGCCTCTGGGAAATGAATCTGTCCCTCCAGCATGTCCTGTTTATTTTTGTGCTGAGGTTTAGGTCCCTGGAGCATGTAGCTCTAAGGGACTTGGATTTTTTGAGGTGGAGCATGTCCATTAATTCTGGGTTTGACGTGGCTTTGTACGTCAGGCATAGATCGCCTCTGAGTAGGCGGTAAGCAACTGAGTAGAGCTGGAGATTCTTTAGTCGAGCTGCATAGGACATCTGTTTGTAGCCCATGATCCTCTTGATGATGTACTTTTGGGGTCTCCCCAGTTGATGCAGGTGTCGGGTAAGGTACATCCCAAAAGGGGCATTGTATTCAATTATGGGCCTGATGAGTGATGAGTAGAGGGGCACAATGACCTCTCTTGATCTAGATGCGAACCCTTTCGTGATAAGGTGGGCTATATAGAAGGTCTTTCTAACCACTTTGGCAACATGATTATCAAAGGAGAGATTACTATCTACGTTGGTCCCCAAATCTCTAATTATTTCTTCAGTACTTAATGGATTACCACCTATGTGGTAATTTGTGGGCACCTTGTTTTTCCCAAAGGGAATGACTATGCACTTTTTAGCATTTAGCTTGAGGCCGTGGCTCTGGTACCAAGCATCCGACTCTGTGAGACCCTTTTGGAGGATGCTTGTGTCAGCTGGAGATTCAGTTATGGCACCCAGTTTGCAGTCATCTGCGAACTTTGTCAGCCATAATCCCCCCATGTTAGCCTGAAGCTCATAGAAGTATATACCGAACAAGAGAGGTCCCAGAACTGAGCCCTGTGGGATGCCACTTGTAACTGGTTTGGATTCGGACATGGCACCTGTGATTCTGACCATGTGGATTCTATCTCTGAGCCAGTTTGCAACCCATCTTGTGATATAGGGGTTGATATTTAAGCTGGTTAACTTATTTATGATGCCCGAGTGGGGTATTGTGTCGAAGGCTTTTGCGAGGTCCAGGTAGGCTGTGTGGACTACCTTGCCCTCATCTATGGCTTTGGTAACTGTTTCAAAGAAATCAACTAGGTTTAAGAGGCAAGATCTGCCCTTAACAAACCTGAATTGGGTAGGGTCCAGTGTCTGGAGGCTCCCAATGTCTTTGTTTATGAGTTCCATGATAATACGCTCCATAGCTTTACAGACCAGACTAGTCAGGCTTATGGGCGATAGTTTCTGGGGTCCGTTGTGACACCACCTTTGTGGAGTGGGACCACTGTAGCTGTACGCCATTCTTTGGGTACATATCCTGTAGTAAGGCTAAGTTTGAACAGTGACTTAATGTGAGGGTTCAGTTCTTCTTGCAACTTGTGTAAGACACAGCCTGGGACACCGTCCGGTCCCATAGATGCTGTGTTTTTTGCTTTGGAGAGGGCAGCTTTCACCTGTGCATCTGTGATGTTAGGGAGGTTACATTCAGTTGGGATAGGCATTTGCTCCTTTGGGGGGAAGGGGGGGAGAAGGTTGCACTGAATCTGTCTGCCAGGATGTTGGCTATGTCTGTAGGTTCAGTTTATTTTGTACCATTATGCAACAATTCAGAGCATATCTGGGAGTTTCCGCCCATGTTCCAGACATAACTAAAGAAGACTTTGTTATTATCTTTAGTGTCTAGGGCAATTTTTCTTTCGAAACTGGCCTTTGATGATTTTATGAGGGATCGAAGTTTCTTGCTAATACTGATCAGAGATGCCTTCCCTTTTTGGGATTTTGATCTGTCATGTAGTAGCTTCCTCCTTCTGTTGTATAGCTTATTTATGGCCAGGGTCCACCAGACTGCTCTCCTGTTTCTGGAGGAGTGAGTCTTGGTTTTATTTGGGATAGCATGATCCATGCATTCCTGCAGGTGCTCATAGAACGCATTTGTAAAGGATTCTGCAGATTGGGCTGTATTATCCTCTGGCCCAGGGGCTTTGAAGGATTCCACCTCAGTCTTGAGAAGTGCAAAGTTGGCTTTTGAGTAATTCTTTACAGTGATTTCCTTGGCTGGGGGTGGGGACTGGATATGGATGTCCAGGGAAATTTGTTTATGGTCTGATCTTACCAATGAGGGGTTTACCTCTGGTGTGGAACATAGAGTCCCCATGTTGGTGATGACCAGGTCCAATATGTTGTTCCCTCTTGTGGTAGTGGTGACCAGTTGTTCCATTGTGTTAGAGTTTATAAATTCAAGGAACTGTTGGGCGAGGGTGTTTGGGCTTGAGTAGTTTTCCCAGTCAATGTTTGGGTAGTTGAAGCCACCCAATAACATAGTGTTTGGAGAGACCTACATATTCTCCAGTGTTCTCAGGACTGCCAAGTAGGGTTCCTGTAATAGGGAGGGTGTTCTGTAGCAGGCTACAAACTGAAAGGCAGTTTTGCCCGCTGTTAGTTGCACGTGGATGGTTTCCAATGCTTTGTGCAGTGCCACTAACCTGGAGGTGTAGGTATCTTTGATGAATATAGATACTCCCCCTCCTTTTGTGCTTCGGTCCGAGTTTTGGGGCCGAAACACATGGTATGAGTTATAACCCGGTAGTGCTGGGGTACTCTCAGGAGCCTTGAACCAGGTTTCTGTTACTGCACAGACATCGATTTTCTCCATACTGAGGAGAACCTCGAGTGCGTGCATCTTGAGGTTTAGACTTCTGGCATTGAGTAGCATTACCTTTAGTTTTTTAATCCTTGGGTTGTCTGTGGAGGTGGGTTTGTTCTTTGAGCCTTGCCTAAAAAGGCACTATGGGGGTGGCAAGAGCCTTGGCCAGTATACGAAAGCCTAAGGGTGACATGTGCAAGCCGTCCCTAGCGAAGCAACATGGCTTGTCGAGCATGTCATCCCAGGCTGACAGACACTGGATCCCCTTTCAATGACACCAATACTTTAGCCAGTTGTTGAAACTGATCATTTTGTCTTTATACTGTGGCATAATTCTTGGTGAGGGCAAGATGCTACTCAAGGTCAGGGTCATACCAGCCTGGGCTACATGGTCAGAGAGCTCCTCTATGTCTCTTTTCATGTAGTCCAGGGAGGTACGTTTCAGGTCATTCACACCAGCATGGACAATGACGGAGTCATACTTGTACTTGCTTTGGAGTGACCTGAGTGCTTGCATTATGTGGCGGATCCTGGCACCCAACAGGCAGCTTACAGTGACCTTCTCCTTGTTCAGTCTGGTGAGCAGGACGTCAGTGTGCCGGACAATAGAGTCCCCTATAACAAGTGTATTTGGTGTGTTGTTTGGCCTTAAGGGCTGTGACTGTGAGGCACACTGATTTTGTGAGATATGTGATTCGTGGGTATTGTTGAGGGGTGGCTGATGCTTGGATATCTGCTTAGGAGGTCTTTGCTGTTTTGGCAGATTTTTATTTAGAGCCTCCGAGTATGTTTTTGTGTGTTTATGTGTTGGGTATGCAGATGCAATAGGTCTGTGTGAGACTGGATTTGTGGTGTGGGTGGTTACCTTTTCCTCCTGACTGACTGTGCCAGTCTTGGGTTCAGAGAGCTCTGCATCTCTCACATGTATTAGAGTTTGTTGGAAGGAGGAGAGGGTTGTCTGTGTACATAAGGCAATTGTAACATTGCCTCAAAATTCCCAGATTCTTGAAACTGACCCTTGAACATACCAGATTAGTATAGGGAACTGTTTTTTCACTGATCAGATTATGGAAGGGAAATGATTTTTCACTTGATCAGGAAGGACCAATCGGGAGTCTAATACTTATGAGAAGTCAAGGAGGGTGTAGTGCTTTAGTTAGTTAGTGTTTCCTTATAAGAGCTGAGCAAGTGCAGGGCTTTAGAAAGAGAATAGAGTGATTACTTTGAGAGTTTGAACAGTTCTAAGGGAAAAAGTAAAGAGCAGACTTTGTGGAGCCTGGAATAGTTTAAACCTGTTTAGGTGGCACTGCCTGATGCTGCTCAGTGCGCAAAACCACACAAAAAGAGAGTTGTAGGGTTTTAAGAGAGAGAGAGAGATCAAGGAGTTTAGAACTGACCCAAAATGGCCAATAAAACTACAGCTTCTAGGTAGTAACCACTCCTCCAGAGACAGGCAGGCTGTTCAGTGTTAACCACTCCCACTGGTGAACACAGAGACTTCCCTTTAGCCCAAGCAAGCACTGGCCTTCTAGAAACTTCCAAACAGTTCAGAACAGCAAATCTGTAACTGAACTTTCTTAACTTTCAGAAAGTGGGGAAAAAAGCAAGATTTGTTTTTTTTTTTTCTTTTTGTTGTAGTTTAAAGGTAGCCGAGATACACAAGCAACAAAATAATCACAACATTGCAATAAATGACCCCACACTTGAGTGCTAGGCCAAAATCAGGTAAAATACAGTTTTTAGAGAAAAAAAAATATTTTAAATTAAGTGCAATACAGGAAATGCAGTAAACAGGCTCTTCTGCTTAGTAAACAGGCTCTTCTGCTTAAAGCAGAAAAAGCCTGAACCATCCCTGATGGCTGCCTTAATGATGGCCCCACCCATTCATTTTTTGCCCAAGAGATTAGGAACAAACAGGCAAACTGTCAGGGAGAGGGGCTGATGATCAATAAACAGCAAAGGTAAAAATAGCACAAAGAAATTCCCTTCAGATTTATAGTGGAAAACACCTATGCCACTGTCCATCAATAAAATATACAGAAACTCTGTAAAGCCCAACATAATGACAGCTCTGTGGAATGAAATGGGATTGAAGTGAGAACTGTATTGCTGTGCTGTAAGAACTGAGGCTTGAGAATACAGATCCACATGTTAAGTCTCTCTGCTGAAAAATCTGGCTGTCGCTCAACACCAGCCTCAGCAGACAATGCACTGATAAAATAACAAGCAACATGGTCGCTCCATGCATCTTTTCTGACTCAAAGCTGAGTGGTCCAGTGTTCAGGCCTGCCCTTTATTGCCTTCATTCTGGAGTTTTCATTATAATCTTATTAAGGGATAATTTAATCATCCAGTGTCTTCTTGCCTAAATAGTTAGTTTCCCCTATATATTAAGACAGTATTAAACCATGGCAACATTCAAACCTCAGTTAGATGAATTGGTGGGATCTCATAAATGCATCCAAAGATGAACTAGATGCAAACTTCTACCTATCCCAAGCTAAACATTATCCCAACTGTGTCCTCCCTATACCTCATCTGCTTATATTTGCCTTTCTTTCTCCACTTTCTTCCTATTTCCCTTCCCTCTGGCATACTCCAAAAAGAAAGCTTTCTGTATATATCACCTTAATTATCATTTCCTGCCACATTACCTTCACAATTATTAGCTCTCCTTCAAGAGTTTTTCTTTCATGATGCTGATGGCTAAGCCTTCAATAGCTGTAATATTGTTGGCATAGCGAAAACCTATGAATCTACAAATCAGTGGCAGAGTAATGATTCATAAGATATACATCTGTCTATCAGCACAACCAAGAGATCTTAGTGACACTGAAAATGTCAGCCTTACTACCATAGAGAGTAATGTAAACAATTCAGTTCTATAGTGTTTAAGATAGAATATGGATTGTAAGTTATGTGATATATAAAAACAGTGGTGGCTGGTGGCTTCAAATCAAAGGGGGGGGGGGGCTGCAAGAGACAACTGAATGGGTGGGGCTAATGGGAAGGGGTATGGCTATGCTAAAAACTGCAAAAACTGGGATTTTAATTAAATACATTTCCATGGGTGCCAAACCATCATTATGAGAGTCCAATCAAGACAAAATGAAGTGTAAAAGAAAAATAATATTTCAATGCATTGGCTACTTGACAGCTTACTTAATATCTAGATGGAAACAAAAAGGTTGTGAGGCATGAAAAAATAAATTACTTTTTAAATACATTACTGGAATGCCAGTCAAAATCAAGTATAAAAAAAAAACAAGTAGCACTCAACTCAAACAACTTCTTGCACTGCAATTCTAATTCTAATTTATATCCAGCTTTATAAAAGTACCAAGTAACATGCTGAAAATAGAAATCTCTGTGAGACCCCCACTTGTAAAGATGTTTCTTATCCAAAAAAGACCTGCTGCCTGACAACAACTATCTACTTGTTTCATGGGGAAAACATGATCAAAGTAAACAATGAACAGCAAACAAGAAACAAGCTCAAGATAAATTGCTTAAAGGATTACTGCACAGGTTATGGACCACACATGATAGATTGGCATTCTGTTTAGTTTACAGGTAAAGCCTGCAACGATGACTGCAAGTCTCCAACAAATGTAATGAGCTTCTGTAAATACTGTAATCCTGTACTTCATCACAAATGCTGTCATATGCATTTCAGTACCCAAGGCTTATACGCTATCTAGTTATGTAAATATTGTCTGCATGGTAAGAACAAAAAGGCTTTCAGTGTTGGTAATTCTTTAACAGTATATTTATTAAAGCTTGCTTGCATCTTACAGTCTCAGACAAGTTTGCCTGATGGTCATTAAAGCATTGCTGCTTAAACACAGAGTAACAGGTAGTGAAACAACATGCATTTTCTGAATAAGAAGAAGCATAAATCAACAGTATAAAAATATGAAAAAAACAGAATATTCTGCAAAATCAAGGACTGATGAAAAGCCAGTGTAGTACTTGGGTCTACCTTGGATAGAGGGATACCCTGCACACTTAACACTGCATAACTGCTCCTTGCCTTGCTTGAACACATCCAGAGTCACTATGTGGGGGAGTGGGGTGCAACAAGTATGCCACAATTTGAAATGTCTCCAGCTGATGGTGATGGTCCTGACACATTTGTCATACCTCTGAACCTCAGAGCAAGAAATCTGGACAAAGCCATAAAGAAAAGTGAGACAAAGGCCAAAAAATTAGGACAATTTTAAATATTGCTCTTATAAACTTAGAAAGATAATTAGGTATTGAATTAGTATCAATTTTCTGAAAGATATGAAATCTGAAACTCAAATGTCTGTCATTGTTTTCTAACTTCAATCTTTAATGATTTGCCACTAATTTGCCAGAAAACCACAATTTTATGAAAAACGGACCAAAAATGTGATGCAAAAATATAAAATAGCCGCACAATACAGCTAGGAACCTTTCAAAGAAGGGACACATTTTTAATATTAGTACTGCTAACTTGATCAGCTGACAAAATAAGAGAATCTACATGCATTTCTGAAATTAGAAGTAATCTATAACTCTGATAATTACAATTATTTATTAGTAGTAAACCCTCCACATTTTCTTCCAAATTTGCCATTTTGCAGAGAGATTATTAAGGGGAGAGTAACATTTTGAGCCAAAATCAGGGACAGTTGAGAGGTTTGGATATACCTAATTCTATAAAGCGATTTATTTGCACGTACCTCTTAATGCAGGAAATTTGTACAAGGCCAAATATATTGGGGAACATACAAATAGTACTAAAAATGGCTCTTGTATAAACTTAAACAGTTGACAGAATAACAGGTCTTGCATGCATTTTTCTGAAAGGTATAAAGTCTGAAACTCAATGTCTGTAATTATTTATTGACTTTATTCCTAAATGATTTGTCAGAAAACCACAAATGTTATGAGTAACAAACTAAAAAATAAGAAGCAAAAATCTATTCATTCTGCAAAAATCTGGACAGTTGAGAGGTATAGTTCAGCCGGGGCCATCTGAGTTTGCTGCTCTTCCCCCCCCTCACAAAATCATGGTTGAATGGGGCCTTCCCCTGCAGCTATTCCAATGTCCCATTACTTGGCTATTTCACCCCATTTACCATAAACATTGTAATGTGCATACTGCTCTATTTCTACAATGATTTGGATTTCTTTTAAAAGTTTTATTTTACATTTTACAGCACAAACACTAATAGACATCTGCTAAACAAAACAATGCAGTCTCACAATGAAAATAGACTTAGCATTAAAACTTCTCTGCCCTTGAAACTCACATTCATTGAAACAGCATTGAAACCCACATTCAAAGAAAATACATCTGGCCAGTGGCAGATAAAGATTAACTTTGGTCACTGGGGGCATTTTTTACACACACACACACACACACACACACACACACACACACACACACACACACGCACACACGCACACACGCACACACGCACACACGCACACACACGCACACACACACACACACACACACACACACACACACACACACACACACACTACCTGAGCTTAATTCCTTTCCTTCCTTCCACTTACATCCTACCCTTCCTGCAGCAGCTCAATTCCATTCCAAATGCATGTTTCAAAAGCCCCATGAAACAGCAGAACAAGGTCCTTGTCCCCGTGACAGCAGGCGCCAGCCTGCAGACGTTGCAGTCTGATCCCCTTCCAGTCCATGCAGTTGTAACTTCTGGGATCTCTGTACAGAGAATGGCTGTCTTCCTATCCAGACTGGTTTACCAGCAGTCCGGATTCCTATGTGCATGAGTGATGTTCCGGGAACATTGATCACGCATGCACAGAAGTCCGGGACTCACATTTTTTTTTTTTATTATTTCTTGTCCTTTTTCCTTTCAATTTTTTTTTCTTTTAAATTTTTTTTATTTTCTGGGGGGGGCGGCTGCAGTCCTGCAGTCCAATAGCATGAGCTGCCCCTGTATAATAAAAGTCAGGCTCCAAGACAGTAGATTGAAATAAACAGTGGTCGCATGCCAGGAGATGATGGTTGTTTTTTTTCAGATCTCAATTTTTCTGATTTTAGAGCAGATAAAATTCCTCTCTCGGTTAACTTAAGGCTTGGTGCAATGATCTTTTTATTAAAGACTAATCTGAATTTTACAGCAGGGTTAATTTTGATAATGCATTAAAGATTGGTCAATGGGAATAGATGGTGCTGCTAGTTTACAAAGTCATTTAAAATTATAAGACATAGACTATTATGGGAAAAATGTGTTTTAATTCTAACAAATTCAGGCAATATATTTTCAGACTGCCTAAACTGGCAAGAGGTATTTTTGTGTGGTATGAATCTTTATGAAACCTCTTAAGACAAACATGGGAGGATCTGGTAAATCCTAAATGTATGCATACATCTCAAAGTACTATCAAGAAATCAAGATGTACAGCTTTGAAACAGATTCTTTGGAAGATGTGTTACATTTGTACTGGATTTTTATTAAAGGTATTATAGGATTATGTAGTTGTGGCTCTGGTCCCCATACATAAGAATGTTGTTATTAAAAGAGGCAGATTATTACAGGCCAGTCATTCATATCTTCAGGCCAGTAAAGGAGATCATTTTCAGAAAGAACTGATGGAATTCTTTATAGCTGAATTACAAGTAGTTAGATGCTAGCAGGGAGATATAGAGCAGATCTGCTGTCAAGTTATCCTGATCTAGCAAGGGTATATTGATAACAGTGTAACATTTGGATTTTAGTGAGGACTTGTATTTCACATGCAGTTCAATATGATAGGAAAGGGGCAAACATCAGCAAAATGCTGCGGGTGTACAAGCAGGACTGTGGACTCTCTAGTTATAGATAGGATCCTCTTGCATCAGAGACTATACTGAAACCTCAACTTGCAAGCTCAGTCCATTTTGGCATCATATTGGAAAAGGGAAAGCAAGCTGGGTGTGAGTAGGCAGTGAAGGGTTAGCAATACTGTATGGAGAACAAAGGTGACAAAAAAAGTAAAAATAAAACTCTAGATCACTGGAAGTGTATACACAGGACGACAGGATGGAATATTGATAAAATATGGAAGTACTTCATCAGAAAATGGATGATGCAGAACTAATGGAAAAGATGGTGCAACCATGTATGACACCTGGAAAAGGAAATGTTTTGATTGACATCACACTGTTTTACTTCACAGAGAAGGTGGGGACAAGAAATACACTATAAGTGCACAAGCTGGTGTGTATTTCTATACTGGGTTTGAAATGCATTTTTGGCAGATGAGAAAAGGTTAGAAAGTTTAGGGTGGGAGCAGTTGGATGAGACTAGATTCAGTCTTTAGGAGAACTAAATGCATCACAGCATTTCTTTCAGATTGTATTCATGTATTTGAATGTAATTTAATCAATGACAAAGGAAAAGTCTACTAGAAAATGTCGCAGTTATGAAAGGCGGTCTTGAAAAAACTGAACAAGTGAACAAGATGACAGGCTTTAAAAAAGGGGTGATAGCTTAATTCTTATGAATTATACAAAGCATGCCATTGTTGTACACGGATATCTATTTATTTAGTTAATTAGTTATATTTGTTGTCCAGGATAGTATGAACATACAACAGCACCTTCTTGGCAGAGCACTGGAGAGAAAAGCTCCAGGAGATACAAGTACTAATTAATAATAATAGATTTAGCCAACATTTAAAATAAAGGAAAGAGAAGGATCACTCTCCTACAGTCAGAGAAATGGTCACCAAGACAAAGCCAGAGAACATCTCACTGAAGGAATTAATCGACTGCAATACGCAATAAACCTCACTTGATGTGCACTTTTTAAAATGGCAGAATAGCTCTTCATGCATTCTTATTTTGTTTAAAAAATGCATATCTTTGTCTTAATTGTTAATTGTCTGATATACTTTTATGATAATATATAGCTATTTTGATGTTTGCAAACTGAGTCACATATATAATTCAAAATATTACTCAGTTATATTTCATTAGTTGTGTCATCAGATTATTTTGGTACGTTGAGTTTTTCCTGTCTGTGCCAGAGCAAACTCTATTACATAGGTTCATAGGTGTGTACTAGGCTAATGGCCCTGGAGCCTCTACAAGCCTAGCCCAAAAAATTGCCCAGGCACTATGCCACCTGATGTTAGTTCACAGTGCCCCTATCCAGTATGGTAACTGGAGTGATCCCCAGGGTGAACTTTCTGTTACCCATCCACTCATCAAGATTTCTCTTG
Organism: Protopterus annectens; assembly: GCF_019279795.1. Classification (NCBI taxonomy): domain Eukaryota; kingdom Metazoa; phylum Chordata; order Ceratodontiformes; family Protopteridae; genus Protopterus; species Protopterus annectens. The sequence goes on from NC_056739.1 coordinate 274,585,073, forward strand.
AAGAGGGCCAATGAGGTGCTCTGGTTGACATGAATGGGAAGCTTATTCCAGAGTATAGGTAGTCTTTGGGAGATGAACCTGTCCCTCCAGCATGTTCTGTTAATTGTGGTAATGAGGTTGTGATCTCTGGAGTGTGTGGTGCGGGGGAATTGGGATTTCTTTAGGTGTAGCATTTCAAGTAGGGCTGGGTTGCACATGACTTTGTAAGTCAAGCAGAGATCACCTCTAAGTAGACAATAAGAGACTGAGAACAGCTGACATTTCTTGAGTCTGCCCATGTAGGACATGTATTTAAGCCCAAGGATCCTTTTTGTGAGGTATTTTTGTGGCCTCTCTAGCTGTTGTAGGTGTCTGGTCAGGTACATGCCAAATGGGGCATTATATTCAATGAATGGTCTATTGAGGGATGAGTAGACAGGGATTATGACCTCTTTCTTCCCAGATGCGAAACCTTTGGTTATAAGATGAGCCATGTAGAAGGACTTTCTGACCACAGTGGCAATGTGTTGGTCAAAGGTAAGGCGGCTGTTGACCTGGTTGCCCAGATCTCTTCAGCGGGCTCCCATCAATGTGGTAATTCATGGGAAGTGAGTTTTTCCAAAGGGGATGATAACGCATTATTTGGCATTAAGCTTCAGGCCATGGTTCCGACACCAGTCATTGATCTCAGAGAGGCCCTTTTGTAGGATATCTGCATCACTTGGGGAGTTGATAATGACTCCTAGCTTGCGGTCGTCAGTGGACGTGGTTAGCCATAGTCCTTCTTTGTTAGCTTGGACTTCTGAGAAGTAGATGCAAAACAGAAGAGGGCCCAGGACCAAGCCACTCATGACTGGTCGACAGTCTGACTTGGAATCCACAACTTTCACTCTGTGCGTCCTGTCTGTGAGCCAGTTTGCAACCCACCTAGTGATGTAAGGATTGATGCCTAGTTTGGTGAGGTTTATCAATGATACCTGAGTGGGAATGGTATCAAAGGCCTTGGCCAGGTCGAAGTAGGCTGTATGCACTGCCTTACCCTCATCCACAGCCTTGATGACTGCCACGAAGAAGTCAACCAGGTTCAGCAGGCAGGTTCTCCCCTTGACAAAGCCAAACTGTGAGGGGTCAAGAGTTTGGAGATAGCCTATATCTTTGTTAAGCAGGTCCATGATGATGCACTCCATAGCTTTACATACCAGACTCGTCAGGCTAATGGGGCAATAGTTCCCAGGGTCTGTAGTTGCACCCCCTTTATGGAGCGGGATGACTGTAGCAGTGCGTCATTCGTTAGGACATAGTTTGAGGTAAGGCCGTGATTGAACAGGGCACACAGATGTGGTGCCAGTTCATTTTGTAGATCATGTAGGATACAGCTGTGGATATTATCAGGTCCCATGGATGCTGTATTATTGGCTCTGGAAAATGCAGCTTTTACCTGTGCCACAGAAATGGTGGGTACCAGACTTTCTTTTGGTATTGTGATTGGGCCCTTGGGGGGGTAAAGTTGGCACTGAATCTGTCGGCCGGTATGTTAACTATATCTGTTGGCTCAGCATAGGAGGTGCCATTGTGCAATAACTCAGAGCCAATCCGGATATTGCCTTGGAGGTTTTTGATATAGCTATGGAAGGCTTTGTGGTTGTTTTTGGTGTCAGCTGCAATTCTGCCTTCATAGCTGGCTTTAGAGGATTTGATAAAGGACATAGGATGATTTCTCAGCATTTTTGTCAAAGGATTAAGGGTAAAAGAACGTTTATAACTTGTTTTGATGTTTGCATGTATCATCACTCCTTTAATACCTTATAAACTTATTATTTCTAGAAGGTTCAAGATGCCCAAAACTTTTTCCTTTATTTTATTTATCTATTTTTTCCAGTTTCTGTTGTTCCAATAGAAAATACATTTTTTTGGTCCGGCCCTTAATATAGTGTTCAGGCCCACAATTTATCTCATAAAGAATTGGACTGAGAACAATCCACTTTCCCCATGCCTGTTAAACTCTCAAGAATGGAATATTATATAGATATGTAGGATGATAATTTGTTAACTTGTCACCCTCACCCCATGGGCTGCTATGTACGTTTTGATCTTTCAGAGAAGTTTTGTTACATGTCTGGACTTAAAATCAACCCTAACAATATATCACTGAATGCAGTTAACCCCATCAATGGTATTTTTCAATGACTTTCAGTTAGGTAGGATTCATCTTCACTTTTAAATAAGATTATAGTCATTACCACATCTCTTGTATACGCACTCTCCATTCATTCTTCATTCATCAGAGTTTTCAGTTCTTCAGGGACTAAGGCTCTAAACTGATGACAAAATAAACGTATTTTGGAAGAGTTACATGTTTTGAGGGTTTTTGATATCCAGCTTATTATTTGAAATAATTTAACAAAAAATGGCCATGTGCACAGAGAGACATATGCACACACATTCACGCGCAAGCACACACACTCATGCATGTACACACACAAACAAAATTGTATTTTTGCTGTTTCTGTCTGCCTCTCTGTCTGTCTCTGTGTATATAGAAAATAGGTATCAATTCACGATGAAACAGTAAAGCCACAGATCAAAATGCAGGTGAGGCACTTTAATGAACACAATAGGCACTGCAAACTCACACAAATAAAACAACAAGCACATAAACGTATCCACAGTTTGCGTTTTCGTTTCCAACACTTCAATCTCTGTGTATACATATGTGTGTGTGGAGGGCAGGGGGGATTATTCTGTTTTCAGCTGACCAGGAAGTAAATCTCATGATCATAGTTTTCAAGCTTTTCCTTGTAAAACTGGCATTTTTTGTGACATCTCAGTATTGATGAAAATGAAATAGCGTATTGATCCACTAAACTATTTAATATTGCTTTTGTTTTGTTGCAATAATTTTTTTATATTTTATATACAGTGTGTGTGTGTGTGTGTTGTACTGACTTTATTTTTTAATTTCCAGTTTTACTCAGTAGCCTCTCCCATTGCCTTCATGGAAGAAAGCAGTACAAAACCAGTCCATCATGGTGACGCTTATTTTTTCTTTCCATTTTTCCTAAGACACCAGTTATCACTGAGACCTTTTTCTTCTGATCTTGTTATGCTTATACTGTCCATCAGGTCACCATCCATCAGGGCATCATTGCATTACTGGTGATGCCGCAGTCCCCATTGCATTACTGGTGATGCCACAGTCCCCATTGCATTACTGGTGATGCCGCAGTCCCCATTGAATTACTGGTGATGCCTCAGTCCCCATTGCATTACTGTTAATGCCACAGTCCCCATTGCATTACTGGTGATGCCACAGTCCCCAATGAATTACTGGTGATGCCACAGTCCCCATTGCATTATTGGTGATGCCGCAGTCCCTATTGCATTACTGGTGATGCCGCAGTCCCCATTGCATTACTGGTGATGCCGCAGTCCCTATTGCATTACTGGTGATGCCGCAGTCCCCATTGCATTACTGGTGATTCCACAGTCCCCATTCCATTACTGGTGATGCCACAGTCCCCATTGCATTACTGGTGATGCCACAGTCCCCGTTGCATTACTGGTGATGCCACAGTTCCTATTACATTACTGGTGATACCGCAGTCCACATTGCATTACTGGTGATGCCACAGTCCCCATTGCATTACTGGTGATGCCGCAGTCCCCATTGCATTACTGGTGATGCCGCAGTCCCCATTGCATTACTGGTGATGCCACAGTCCCCATTGCATTACTGGTGATGCCGCAGTCCCCCCTGCATTACTGGTGATGCCACAGTCCCCACTGCATTACTGGTGATGTTGCCGTCCCCATTGCATTACTGGTGATGCCACAGTCCCCATTGCATTACTGGTGATGCCGCAGTCCCCATTGCATTACTGGTGATGCCACAGTCCCCATTGCATTACTGGTGATGCCACAGTCCCCATTGTATTACTGGTGATGCCACAGTCCCCATTGCATTACTGGTGATGCCGCAGTCTCGATTGCATTATTGGTGATGCCGCAGTCCCCATTGCATTACTGGTGATGCTGCAGTCCCCATTGCATTACTGGTGATGCCGCAGTCCCCATTGCATTACTGCTGATGCCGCAGTCCCCATTGCATTACTGGTGATGCCACAGTCCCCATTGCATTACTGGTGATGCCGCAGTCCCCATTGTATTACTGGTGATGCCGCAGTCCTTCTCCATCTGCTTACTACTTATTTTCCATTTTGATTCCCTTTTCCTAGGTTTTGTTTTATTTTTGTTTCTTCACTTTTTTTTTACTACTGTCTTGTTGTTTCTCCACATTTAGAACATTTCTGTTTTTTTTCCTGAGAACTTCGTCATGTTTATTCCTTTATCATTTCTTGCTTCACATTTTTATCTTATCATGACATGACATGATGCTCATTTTATCATATCATGTGTACTCCATACACTGTTGGAAAGTTGGCTGCGTATGTCATTTGGTAAAATTAATGAAAGATATTTACTTTACATCTACGTGTTTACAATGCATAATGTTTAGGTAATTTCTTCCTATGTGCTCAAAATGTCCACATCTAAGACACTGCACTTTTTTACACCATGGACTGATAGATGGAAAGCTAAAATGTATGAAATGGATGTTTCATCTTAGGCAAGAATGATTAAAGTATCGCTTAATAAGACAGTAAAAGTTCTAATTTGTGATCACAAGTGAGAGATACCTTTGATTCATATTAAACATTAAAGACTGTGGCATTTAAGGAATAATTTCAGAATTATCATATGCAAATAATAGGGATTTGAAAGCACATCCCCCATCTCAGGGGTGGTTGCAAATCCCTTCCTTCTAAACTGACTTTGAAGTGATTTTAGTAGTTTCAGATTATATTTGCTATTAGAAATTGTGCTCTTTTGTGTTCGTGCTTATGGATGCAAATGACTTAAGCATTTTAGTTCTGTCTTGGAGCTGAATCACACATTTGGGTTTTTTAAATAAATAGGTTGTGCCTTAACGTTTTTGAAAGAAAATGCATTTTGATACTTTCATTTTTGCTAAAAATATGATATTACCCAGAACCAAGCAGTCAGTCTTAAAATTTTTCTTATGTTTAAAAGGAATTTATTAATACATAAAGCAAACTAAAAGTGGTGCACATATTTATCAGTCTAAAATCTTTCCTGAGAAGAAACAGACTTAGCTGAACAGGAGTTTTATTTTATTTTTTTTTACAAAAGTCAGAGACAAACTATTGTTTCAACCTTATGTATTACCATATCTAAGGTTCAGTACTCCAAAAGTAACATTTTAGAAAATCTAATTTGTTATAGGGTAGGTCTTCAAGCCATCCTGATATAAAAGCTTTATCTCATTCATATCTGTTATATTAGTTAGGCTTCTACGTAATGACAGGATCCCCGTTTTCCCCAATCCTATCCACCCCCCATTGAACATGTCATGGCTCCCCAGCAACCTGATAGGGCAATCCTTTTAAATGTTAACTAGATGATGAGATGCCAGGAGCCCTGCACTCTTCTGTTATAGACAGTAATACCACCTTTAAGTCTACCTCAGTCTACGCAAGTGCAAAGTCTCTAACAGAGTGAACCTCACTCAGTCTTAACTAAATTACATTGTCATGATTTTCTCAGGTAATCATGCAGTATTCCACCTGATCTGTTTATTATTAATTTTTCAGATATGCTTCTTTACTTGAACTGTTTGTTTTATATAAAACCTTAGCTTGCAATATCACCTAATGTTTCCTGTATCATAAATCTTCAGAGCAGTTTTGTCATTTTTCCTGGCACTTAAACTTTATCGTGTATCACATCTGAAGTGCCTTGTACCACTTCAGCCACTGCAGCTGACTGCAAAGCCATATACCATCCAAAATGACAACCAGTTACTGCTCTCGTCTCCTTTAAAATCCCATCATCCTGGAGGGTGGACAAGGAATCACGGAAACATAGAATATGATGTCAAACAAAGAGTACTAGGTCCACTTTATCTATGAATTGTATATTGCATGAAATGTATATTAGCCATAAGCTTATTCAAAAACATAAAAACATTTTTTTTTTTTATTAGAGATAAGCATACCTTTCTTTTCTCAAGAATTCTGTACAAACCCAAAATATAATGGAAAGACAAAGAGCCAAATTCAGGGATGGACAGCTTATAAATGTTACTCTTATAAACTTAGAAAGTTGTTAAGATAACAGGTTTTGTATTTGCATGCAGTTCCTGGATGAAATGAAGTTTGAATCTCACATATCTGTCATCGTTTAGTGACTTCAGTCCTCAATGATTTGCCAGGAAACTGTAACTTTTATGAGGAGCAGGCCAAAAATATGAAGCAAGCATGCAGACATTCTGCAAAATTCTAGACATTTGAGTGGTGAGTGGGTAAATATTATTTGGTCAAACTTTTCTGCCCATTTCTTTACAATTTGCATAAGTTGTAGCTCTTATTTATATACATCAGCTTATGTTCCTTTTCTAACCAGTATTAGAATTGTGTTATGCTTCTTAAATTTTTGAGTTTTGCCAGTGCTTTCAAAACTACCCTCTTCTTTTTCTGTGAAAGAAAATCTAATCATCCAACATCATTTCTAATAAAAAAATCTTGATGAGTGGATGGGAAATAGAAAATTTATTTTCTTTGACCATGCAGCTTGCACCTTTGGAGTACACACTGTCACTCTCTCTTCTGATTTGCTTTCTTGTCAGGGTGTAGCCATTGTTCTCTGGATTCCCTTGAGATCCTTAAATATTTGCAACATATCCTTACCCCTACATCCTTTCTTTATAGAGTACACATTAAACTCTTGTATCAGTTGTATTGCTTCTGGTGAAGGTCATATACCATTTGGTTACCCTTTTGTCTTTTTCTCCCAACTAAACCGGATGACAGTGCAACCCAAATTCCAACCCTCATAACAACTGGCTTCTGTATTTTACATGATTTTAAATTACTTCACAATTTTTACCCAACTACCTGTACAGGAAGGGTCATCCATCAACCTTTCTGGGAAGCAATGCTTTTTCTTACATATGTTTGGTGGTCCATCTTGAATCTTTACATTGTTACATTTTTTTCACACATCTTTTTGTGAAAGACGGCAGTTACTGAAGTTCAGTACATTTCTCTAAGTCACATAAATATTTCTATCATGCTTTTCTGAAAGCTTCTTTTATTTGTGACTATACAGTTGACTAGATTTTTTTCTAAACTTCATTTAAAACATAACTTTAGAAAACCTGAACCACTATGTACAAAACAAAGATAAAACTATAAGTGAAAAGTGAATTCAAAAATATTAGAACAGAAACAATCCTTTTTCATAACCCCCCAACCCACTGAACTCTAAATGAAAGAGAAAAAAATGAAAAAGGGTAACATCTACACTAATGTTTTCTGAGCACATTATCTCTTTACAGTCTAGTCAAAAATGTCACATTATTATCTGCACTTCTTTCTGTTATATAAAAATACACCAATCATAACTTATTCAGCATTCACTAATTCATTACTACCATATCATTACACATGTGCAAAAATAGTGCCTAGAAATAAATCTGTCTTTTTAACAAAAGAAATATGAACTTAAAACAAGAAGTGCATTACTATTTCATCTTTCCTCTATGCTAAGAACAAGAAGCTGATGGGATAAGACTGGGAGAGGCTTCTAAATTCAAATCTGCATTAGGTAAAATGCTATTTCTTAGCCCCTTCAGCCCCTCCCACAATTCAAACATATATAATCAAAAAAAAGTTCATGGTATTGGCAGAATATACTAGGAGGGCCACAAAAAATAAAATAACACCACAATCAGTTTATTCAAGTGAAATTTATATAATCCCTTTGCTGGTAAAGAATATAATGTCCCAGACTATAAACCAAAAAATCAAAAAAAAAAAAAAAAAAGAAAAGAAAAAAGACACATAGTCATCTTACCTGCCAACTCCCAGAAGTAAACATTTTCCTGTTTTTTTTTTACTTAAAGAGATAGTCCCACAGATTTTTTGTTTTGATTCTGGTCTTTGTTACATTTTCAGTCTCGCTTTCTGAGCATGTCATAGCTCTGGGTGTGGGGATTGAGGGATAGGTGCTTACAGAAAGTTTCAATTGTCTTAGTCAAATTCCATCCCAAACTGCAGTTGTACTCACAACAGCTCTCACTGAGTCATTCATTAGTTTCACCTATGCTTTTTATCCTTAGAGAAAAGTATCCCTTCAGGAATTTTATGACCTCACTTGCTACTACCTTGCAGGAAAGCATATGAGCAATGCAAAGCTAAATCCTTAGCAAACATAGTTTTCTGTTCATTTCATTTCATATTTTATTTTCTGTGGATTTCTGACTGCTAGCTAAGTGCTATGATGTTATGCATGACTGTCACTTGCTCTGTAAAGAGCATCAGAATGAAGCTAGTTTCAAACAGTAGTAGAAACAGTCTTCTTTTTCTTTTCATGTTTTGTATTTTGGTCTCTGAATGCTAGCCAAGTGTAATGGTTTTCTGACCTGCTGCAAAAAATCATATGTGTGACGCAAGAAATAGATTCATTTTAAATAATGAAGTCCAAAACTTGCTGTCACAATGGTGGCTGTACAGTACAGCAACCTGTCACAATTATATAGAATAATTCTGAGATTGCTTTACTATGGAGTAAGAGAAATGCATCAATAGACTGATAAGATTATTATGAATTCACTAAACTGTACTCTTTGAACTATACTGCTCACAGTTACGCTATGAAGAATAAATAAAGAGTTACACAATTAAGATAAACTTTTTAATGAGTCCATAAAAAGTAAACACAGAGTCTTGCCTAACCACCCCCACCATAAACACACACAAAAATGTAATAACCTTATTGTTCCCCAGTAATCAGGGATTAAAAGCTTTGACAGGAAATGAATATTGCATAAAGTAAATTGAAACCAGGACTAGGGTGGATGATGATGTAGCAAATAGGTGGTGACAACCGAGTGGTTTCTTTCTGTTAGAATTTTATACTCTGGAAGTGTCCCTTTAACTTATTGCACTGCCTACAATTTCGATACAGTTAATCCCCTTTGCAGTTAAAGAACAAATACCAATAATAATTTCTAGACACTAACCAGTAATGCTTAAAATGTTAAAAACACCAACAAAAACAACTTAAAAGGATAATGCAATAAACAAGAGCAAAAGACAAAAATAAATAAATAAATAAAAACAATGCAGGTGTGCAAAAAAAACAAGAAATCATAAACAGTTATGATACAGCACAGGGATACAGCCCAAATTTTTAATTTGTACTAACAGTTATATAGTGTTGCCCCTGCTTCATGTTTAAAATATTTACACTTCTCCAAATGCCATCTTTTAAATTCTGAAGGAAATACAGATATTGTTTTAACTGTTGCCCCCTACAGTGATTAAAATATGTTCTTTTTCAAATAATTAGGCTTATTTGTAAACAAGATAATTTTTTATTGTAAGCATTACTTTAGACAGTTGTAGACATCTTTTGTCTTTTAGAAATCAAACTTATTTTGCTGAGAGATCATAAAAAAATATAGCGGCTTAAGTGTATTGAGTACTCCTGAGTACTCCCAAGACAGTGCAGTTTTCACAATTTCACAACAAATAGTCTGTTTTCTATGACTACAATGTCTGTAGATCTACTGTTTTCTCTGAATTCTGGTCTTTTCATAGTTAGTTGTCAGTTTTGTGGAGTTCAGAATGTATGGTTACCTATAAGGCATCTAAGCAACTATGCGCCTCATATAAAGTATACTGATAAATTTTTAATTTGTACTAACAGTTATATAGTGTTGCCCCTGCTTCATGTTTAAAATATTTACACTTCTCCAAATGCCATCTTTTAAATTCTGAAGGAAATACAGATATTGTTTTAACTGTTGCCCCCTACAGTGATTAAAATATGTTCTTTTTCAAATAATTAGGCTTATTTGTAAACAAGATACATATATAATTTTTTATTGTAAGCATTACTTTAGACAGTTGTAGACATCTTTTGTCTTTTAGAAATCAAACTGATTTTGCTGAGAGATCATAAAAAAATATAGCGGCTTAAGTGTATTGAGTACTCCTGAGTACTCCCAAGACAGTGCAGTTTTCACAATTTCACAACAAATAGTCTGTTTTCTATGACTACAATGTCTGTAGATCTACTGTTTTCTCTGAATTCTGGTCTTTTCATAGTTAGTTGTCAGTTTTGTGGAGTTCAGAATGTATGGCTACCTATAAGGCATCTAAGCAACTATGCGCCATAAAGTATACTGATAAATTGTTAAAAACTGATAATCTACTAGAGGATATTTTTACCTACTTAGTTTGCTGGGTCATAGTTCAGTGACTCAGCTGTGTTTTGGTGACTCATTTTAAAAGTATCATGACTGAATCCCAGAATCCTAAAGCACATAATTTCAACAATGAAACTTTAAACTATCAAAAATTCACTTTTTGGGGGGAGGGGGGCATGGCCAAGATGGTGAGCAGTTAACAACACTGTTGTTTAGCTCTGCTTCCTTTTAACATCTCTGACAGGATTTTTACTAAAAAACACAAATAGAATGTTCCAAAACTTCATGGATTTATAGTTGAACATCTAGTGAAAGACACTACAAAAACATAACAAGTTTGAAACACTTTTAATTGCTTTTTCCTAGCAAGAAAAATAGAAAGAACTGTCTCAGAAGGAGCCACTCTAAGCCCAGTCTACACGAAAGTACTATGAAAAAAGACATACAGGGTACACTAAGTAACAACAGTGAGTTATCTGTAAAGATAGATAAATTAATGAAAGCAAAATCTGCAATTTTAAAGTGGAATGTAAAAAAAAAGTTGAAGTGCTAAGTGAATCTCTTAAACAACAATCATTACAAATCTCTACTATAGAAGAGGCAGTGTTTGATTTTGATGGAAGATTACTTGAAAATGAGAATAACACTGAATTCCTTCTGAAAAAAAGCAACTTATTCTGGGATAAAATAGAAGACTTAGAGAACAGATCTAGAAGGAATAACATCAGGATTTACAGGATTCCTGAAAAAGATGGATACAGTACAATTCAACTCCCTAATACCTAGCTGCCTTACACTTTGAGCCTGCCTGAAGCGTTTTCCTTTGCCATCAAAAGGGCACACAGATCACTTTATAATTCATCTTTGAAAAAAAAAACACCTTCACCAAGGTCAGTAATCATCAGATTTTTCCTCAAGTCAAGATAAGGCTTTAGTCTTAAAAGCTGCATGGACTAATTATCCAGTTAAAATTAAAGAAAATATTATAAAATTTGACAATGACTATTCTACATTAGTGATGTCCAAGAGAAAAGCATGTGTGCCACTTGTTAAAAGCTTAAAGATAAACAATATCAAATGTTGTTTCCAGCAAAAATAAAAATAAAAAACAGCAGGACCACCATGGCTAATGGCATCAAAGAATTTTAATAAAGGAGACAAGCACATTTGCATTCCAAAACAAATGCTTCATCAGATCTAAAAACAAGAAACTGAGTAACCCTATTAAATATATAATCAACCAATCCCCGGTGTTCTCTAAAATCACTACCAATCAAATCAATATTTTTCAGTATACTAATTTATGTCCCTTCAAGGTTGGTTTTAAAGGGATACAGCCATTTAAACCTGGATGTCTATCTGCTTGTAGCTTTAAAATCCTTTATAATTCAGCTTTCCTCTGTGAGGTTAACCAAGTCACTCCCTCTATAATTAAGATATATACGTTGTAATATTCTAAAAGAAAATGTATGTCCCTGGTGTTCTATGATGCGCTTGGCTAATGCATTTTTAAAATTACCTTTCTGAATATCATATGAATGCCTCATTAGTATTATACATCCAGGTTTGAATGCTTGCTAGTGATAGTATACCTGACATGCAATTGCACCCACGTAAGTTATACTATGCTATAAACGAAGTATAAAAAATATAGTTTCTTACATATATAAAAGTTATTATTGGAATGTTATCAAATAATTAATGTAACATTCATACTTTTACAAGTTAAAACTGGATGATAACTGTTATTGTTTTAATGCAAGTTTATATTCTATGCCTCCTTTAAAAAATGACAGTCTGCTTTATATTAAACATCCCATGCAAATAGTGCTTGCTCAATCATTAAATGTTATTTCTTTAAATACAACAGCTATTTAGTGGTTAACATACTTTGAGATGATTTTTTGTTTTTTTTCTGTGGTTTGGAAGGGTTTGGGGGATTGATGTGTGGAATGGAGGTGGCTTGGATTTACTCGTGAATGTTTTTGTGTGGGTTGTAGCTGATAAACTGTTCCTTTGCAAGCCCTTGTTACAAGGACCAGTTTGAGGCAGCTTAATTAGAATCATGAGCACTTTTGTGATGCTGCAAGAACTTTCCAGGTTACTTCTTCCTGTCTAAAAATAAAAAATCATAATATTTTGAATTATATGCTAAGATGTCAATGAATGCAAGCAAATGTATAATAAGCAAAATACAGTGAATTGAATTCTAAACCACTGTCAGATATTAACTAGTTCTGAATGTTTGCAGTATACCAAAAGGATAGTTTATATACTAGCCTACAGAATGGCACTTCTGATAAATTTTTGTTTTGTGTTTCTCTATTATTGTCTCTTTTTAATGATGACAAAACTTAATATCTCAGAACAAATTATGTAAAGTTTGAATCTTAAAAAAGAAGGACTTTTCAAATGTTTGTTTGCATACTATTAGATATAACGTTTAAGGAAAACAGGACTGATTCTAACAGCTGTACTAGATTAAAGACTACCAGATATATAAGGGTAAATATAAATGTTATATTATTATATGGCACTCTACACTAGGATTATAGCTAAAATATAAAACCTAGGATTATAGTAATAGTACAAGACAAATACAAACAGAAAAAGAAATAGATCAGAATAAGCAAATATGTATATAATTAAAGAATATAAATATGTCTACAGGGGTGGGAGGTTTGCATAGTGCTTAAGCTGTTCCCCTCATAAGCACAAGGTGCAGGGTTTGATTATCACATGAGGTAATTGACTGAGCTTGGAATAACCCATAAGGACAGTTAGCCTGGTACTAATTTGTGAAGTAATGATCCTATGTACAACTTTACACATAGTAAATAAAATAGAAAAAATATAAATCATCTGACTTATAAATTAATAAATATGAAAATAACAACTGTCTTCCTCCCTATAGTAGACTGGGGAGTTAATGTGAGGTACAGGAAAAGATGATTGTAGAAATATTCAGTTTAGCCAACTTATAATATAAAGATTCTGAACACCTGTTTAACTTTTCTTCTTCATAATAACTCACTGACAGGCTTTAGTAAGATGATGTATACTAAAAGTATGAGACATTAATATGAATCAGAAGCATGAGCTAAGCACCGTTAGTCTAATGGAGAACGAGAAAGGTAGTTTGTTCATCTTTACTCAACAAACTACAAATACATCATTCCATGGTAGAATGTTTTAGGGTTATATCATTAGGTATTTTTTTATTTGTTTCAAAAGTTTTGTCCATAGCTGAAGATTTCATATTGTTACATATATAAAATGTATAAGTTCTGTACATAAATTCAATTTCATCATACGTGTTTTTTTTTCTCTCTTACATACATTTCTGATTTTAAATGTATATCCATTAATATTAATGGATTGAGTAATCCAGTAAAGAGAGGAAGTCTGTTCAAATACTTACAAATATATAAAGCTCAACTAGTATTTCTACAGGAAACACATTTACTTAATAAAGATGTAAATAAACTTTCATTAAATAATTATTGCTTTTGGCGGGTTCTGGTTTTGACCTAAAAGAGGCACCCTCATTTTATGGAAGAACTCACCAGTAATGCCTAAAATGAAAGGTATCCATGTTGATAAAATGGTATCTTATGCATTGTTATAATTAAGTGGAACAGAAAACTATATACATCGGTGAACGCTTATTGGATTCCAGGGGTTGGAGCTAAAGATGCAAAAATTTACTTATATACTATAGCCTATTACATGAAAGGTGGGGGGTGATAATGGCTGGTGATTTTAATTGTAATTTATCAGACAGATTCCACTGCAGAGAGAAAGCTGAGACTCATGTCGTCAGCCAAACACTTAACAAAGTTTGCAAAGCTAAGGAAAACAAAATCACTTCAATTTACTTATTATTCAGAAAGAAATGGAACACAAATATTGATATGATTTTTGTCTCAAACAATCTGTTATCACATATCAGAGAAGTTTCAATAGTTTCATGTCTATTATCAGACAATAATGCTATAATATTTAATATTATTTTAAAAATTGGAAATCTAATATATCACAAGAGATTACCAGCATTCATTATTAAAATAAAAGGATTCAAAGATTGGTGTGTTAAAAAGATCAAAAATTTCCTAGAAATAAACAAGAATGGTAAAGTAACTGATGTAAAGCTTATTTCCTGCCTTTCTTGTTAAGTGGTACAGACTATTTGTAGGCTTCTGAGCCCCCAAGCCCTTCTGTGTTTGAGGGAAGCCTTCTAGCTTGTTTTATTTTCTTATAACTAGCCAGTTTTCTAGTTTCAGCACTCAAATCTTTCTTTGATCTCAGCACTTGTTCAGAAAAAAAAAAAAAATTTTCATCTGCTTTTACTGTACTTGTGTTTTTACCTACTTCTTTTTACTTTTGCATCATCTTAAAATACTCAGTTGTATTTATTACTGCTTGGTGTAACTCATTCTAAGCCTTTTGGTTTAAACACTTGGGCTTCGGACCAGTTAGTTGTTTTGCACTGAGAGGGTTTGTGGTCTGCACTGTTGTGGCAGAACAGGTAGCTTACATCCTTCTAGGTTGAGAACTGCTGATTGAGGGCTCAGTGTCTGTTATTCTAAAAGTGTATTAATTCTGGTTTAAGCACTTGGGCTTTCAAGCCAGTTATTTTACATTAAGAGGGTTCGTGGTCTGCACTCTTGTGGGAGGAGAGGCTGGACTCTGCCCTTCTGAGCTGGGAATTTCTGGTTAAAGGCTTATAGTGCATGCATATCGGAACTATTTCTTACTGAAGTTGGTGCGCCTTGTTTGCTGTGGCATAGACTGGATTCGGGCCTGCTGGATCTAGCTTTGTTTGTGTAACTTGAGCACTAATCCAGACATTCTCTAAAGTATTCAATGGTATTTATTACTGCTTGGTTGTAACTTGGTTAAAGTGTAGCTATCTTTCAAGTCTTTTGTATTAAGCACTTGGGCTTCAGACCAGTTGTTTTACATTAGGAAGGTTTGTGGCAAGCACTGTGGTGGCAGGACAGGTAGCTTTCATCCTTCTAAGTTGGGAACTGCTGATTGAGAGCCCAGTGTCCAAGTGTATTAGTTCTGGTTTAGGCACTTGGGCTTCAGGCCAGTTATTTTACATTAAGAAGGTTCGTGGTCTGCACTCTTGTGGGAGAAGAGGCTGGACTCTGCCCTTCTGAGCTGGGAATTTCTGGTTAAAGGTTTATAGTGCCTGAATATTTGAACTGTATCTTACTGAAATTGGTTCACCTTGTTTGCTCTAGCATAGACTAGATCCAGGCCTGCTGAATCTAGCTTTGTTTATATGCTTGTTGTTTGTTTGCTTGTTATTTCCCTGGAAGATAATTCCACCTAATCGCAACTTCTCAGCTTCTGTGGATCACTAGTGATATCTGCATTGCTTACTGTACTTATTTCCTTGTTTCACTTGAAAGAAAGTTACTGTTTGTCGTTTTGCATTTAGTTACTTGTAACACATTGCACTCAAGTTACCTGGCACTTGCTCACTAAAGCAATTATATAAGTCAGCACTAAAAATTAAAAGCACTACACCCTCACTCCCCACTGGCCCTTGTTTTCAATTAAGGAATTCCCAATATTATTCTAGCATGTCCAAAGGTCAGTTGTCAATCTTCTCTCCGGTCCAGCTGGTGAATCTGGGAATCTTGAGGCAATGTTATAACTGCCTCATGTACACAGACAACCCTCTCCTCCTCCCACATAACACAAATACTTGCGAGAGATGCAGCTATTTAGCCAAACTGGAGGCTGAGCTCTCTCAACTCAGGACTGGCAAGACCAGACAGGAGGAGAAGGCAACTACACACACCACAAAACCAGCCTCACATAATGCTACCACTCCACTGAATCAAACACATAAACACACAAAGACATACTCGGAGGCTCTGAGTAAAATTTACCTAAACAGCAGAGGCCTCCAAAGCAGACACCCAAACAACTGCTACCTCAAGACACCCCACAAGCAACACATAAACCACAAAAGCAGTGTGCAAAGCAGTCACAGCCCTTAAGGCCAAATACAACACCAAACATACTTGTCATAGGTGACTCCATAGTCAGACACACTGGCGTCCCACTCACCAGGCTGAACAAGGAGAGGGTCACAGTAAGCTGCCTATCGGGTGCTAGAATCCGCCACATAACACAAGCACCCGGGCCACTCCACGGCAAGTACAAATATGACACAGTCATTGTCCATGCTGGTGTGAACGACCTGAGACGTACCTCCCTGGACTACATGAAAAGAGGCATAGAGGAGCTCTCTGATTATGTAGCCCAGGCAGGTATGACCCTAACCCTGAGCAGTATCCTTCCTTCACCAAGAATGATGCCACAATATAGAGACAAGATGATCAGCTTTAACAATTGGCTTAATGTCTGGTGTCATTCAAAGGGGATCCAGTGTCTGTCTGCCTGGGATGACATGCTTGACAAGCCACGCTGCTTCGCAAGGGACGGCTTGCACCTGTCACCCCTGGGATTCCGGATATTGGCTAAGGCTCTTGCCACCCCCATAGTGCCTTTTTTAGGCAAGGCTCAAATTCTAAACCTACCACCCTAGAAAACAAAATTGGGAAGAAACTGAGGGTAATGCTGCTCAATGCCAGAAGTCTAAATCTCAAAATGCACACACTCGAGGCCCTTCTCAGTATGGAGAACATCGATGTCTGTGCTGTAACTGAAACCTGGTTCAAGGCTCCTGAGAGCACTCCAGCACTATTAGGTTTTACCTCATATCATGCGTTCCGGCCCCAAAACCCGGACCACACCACAAAAGGAGGGGGTGTATCCATATTCATAAAGGATACCCACACCTCCAGGTTGGTGGCAACGCACAAGCTTGGAAACCATCCAGGTGCAACTAACCATAGGCAAAACTGCTCTACAAATTGTAGCATGCTACAGGCCACCCTCTCAAACTCAGGAACCCCACACAGCCTTCCTGAAGACACTGGAGGGTATAAATGTATCTCCAAACACCATCATATTGGGTGACTTCAACTACCCGAATATAGACTGGGAACATTACTCAAGCCCTAACTTTCTAGCCCAACGGTTCCTGGAGTTCATAAATTCAAATGCCATGGAAGAGCTAGTCACTGTTCCCACGAGAGGAGAAAATATACTAGATCTCATTGTCACAAACATGGAGACAAAATGCTCCACACCGGAAGTATATCCCTCATTGGTGAGATCTGATCATAAACTAATCTCACTGGAAATCCACATCCGCCCCACCCCAAACAAAAAGACCATAGTGAAGAACTTCTCTAAAGCAAACTTCACACTACTCAAGACTGGTGTGGTATCCTTCAAGGCCCCTGAGCCAGTGGAAACCACAACCCAAGCTGCGGAAGCCCTTACAAATGCCTTCTATGAACACCTCCAGGACTGCATGGATCAGGCAATCCCAAATAAAACCAAGACTCTTTCCACAAAGGGCAAACATCCAGTCTGGTGGACCCCAGCCATTAACAAACTTTACAATAAGAGGAGAAAGCTATTACATGATAGAACAAAATCCATAAAAGGGAAGTCACCCCTGACCATTATTAGTAAAAAAATACGAGCACTCATAAAATCAACCAAGGCCAATTTTGAGAGAAAAATTGCCATGGATTCAAATGACAATCATAAGGCCTTTTTCAGCTATGTTAGGAACCTGGGTGGAAACACCCAGATATGCTCAGAATTAGTCCAAAATGATACAAAAATCACTGAACCCACAGACATTGCCAACATACTGGCAGACAGGTTCAGTGCAAACTTCACCCCCCTCTCCCCCGCTAAAGGAGAGATAACTATCCCAGCCGAGTGTAGCCTCCCGGACATCTCAAATGCGCAGGTGAAAGCTGCTCTCTCTAAAGCTAAAAACACAGCATCAATGGGACCGGATGGTGTCCCCGGCTGTGTGCTACACAAGCTAAATGAGGAATTAAACCCGCACATAAGGCAGCTGTTTAATCTCAGCCTTACCACAGGATACGTGCCCAAGGAGTGGCGACGGCAACTGTTGTCCCACTCCACAAAGGCGCCTCTACGGACCCTGGTAATTACCGCCCCATAAGCGTAACAAGTCTAGTCTGCAAAGCTATGGAGAGGATCATAATGGAGCTCATAAACAAAGATATAGGGGACTTGCAGACATTGGACCCGACCCAGTTTGGCTTTGTCAAGGGAAGATCATGCCTTTTGAACTTGGTCGACTTCTTCGAAACAGTCACCAAGGCCATTGATGAGGGAAAGGCAGTCCATACAGCCTACCTTGACCTTGCAAAGGCTTTTGACACAATACCCCACTCGGGTATTGTAGAAAAACTTACCAGCTTAAATGTAAACCCATATGTCACAAGATGGGTTGCAAACTGGCTTAAGGACAGAACCCACAGGGTTAGAGTTGCTGGCGCTGTGTCAGACTCCAAGTGGTGTCCCACAGGGCTCGGTCCTTGGCCCCCTATTGTTTGGCATCTACTTCTCAGAAGTACAGGCCAACATAGGAGGACTTTGGCTGACAAAGTTTGCAGACGACTGCAAACTGGGCGCCATAGTGGAAAGTGCATCAGACACGGATATCCTTCAGAAGGGACTCATGGAAACAGATAGCTGGTGCCAGAGCCATGGCCTGAAGTTAAACGCCAAAAAATGTATAGTCATACCCTTCGGGAAAAACAAGGTAATCCCAAGCTACCATATAGGTGGCAATCCACTAAGCACAGAAGAGGTTATCAGGGACCTGGGGACCCAGGTTGACAGTGGCCTTTCTTTTGACACTCACATTGCTAAAGTGGTTAGAAAGACCTTCTACATTGCCCACCTGATCATGAAGGGATTCACATCCAGATCTAGTGAGGTCATTGTTCCCCTGTACTCTTCACTTATCAGACCAATGATCGAGTACAATGCCCCATTCGGGATGTATCTCACCCGACATCTGCAGCAATTGGAGAGACCCCAAAAGTTCCTCACCAAAAGGATAAAGGGACTCCAAAATCTGTCATATGCTGCCAGATTGAAGAAACTCCAGCTCTATTCAGTCGCATACCGTCTGCTCAGAGGTGACATGTGCCTGACATACAAGGCCATGTCCAACCCGGAATTAATGGACATGCTCCACCTCAAAAATCCAAATCCACCAAAACCACTAGAGCAAGTGACTTAAACCTTAGCACGGATATAAATAGGACGTGCTGGAGGGATAGATTTATCACTCAGAGACTCCCTATGCTGTGGAATAAAATCCCGGTCCATGTGAGGCAGAGCACCTCGCTGACTCTGTTCAAGAGAAATCTAGACCTGTGGATGGGAGATCGTAGGTTTACCCTGGGAATCATCTCTGTGTCACTGCTGGACAGAGGCACAACAAACTAATGGGCACAGTATATTTTCATATAAGGGGTGGCGTAAGCCACAAAAATTTGGGCTAGGCTTATAAATGCCTTAGGGCAGATAGCCTAGTATAAACCTATGAACCTATGAACCTATGTTGTCCTGTGGGATTCACTAAATGAAAGTGTTACAAGCTGGTATATTAGTAAATCAAGAGAATGGAACAACAAATAGAATACACTACAGGCCAAAATGTATACACTAAAGTTAAATCTGAAACTAAATGACATTATTAGTCAGTCTGAACTTAAAAACTTAAAAGAAAATATGCTGAAATTCTAAATCATAAAGTTTCAATAAACCTGGAAAAACTTAAACTTCAGACATATTTAGTAAACCCTTAAGCTTCCATAAACTTGTTCTTAGAGCAAAGAAAATGAATAAACTGAATCATATCAAAGAAATGATAACACATATAAATAATAAAAAAGACAGTAGAACAGATATTAAAGGTATTCTGGAGGGCTTTAAAATATTTTATGAAAATATAAATAATAATACAAACAACCTAGATAATGATGATATAGTTGAAACTTTTCTATGGAAAAATATGAATAATAAATTAACAAGTGAACAAATAAAAAATGACAGACCATTCTCTTTAACAGAAATAAAAGATTAAATAAAAAAGTTAAAAAATAATAAGGTAATGGGCCTAGATAGTCTTATACCAGCACTATATAAAATACTATCAGACGATGCAGTTAAAATATTAGATAACATCTACAGAGAAATAAAAACACTACTGTAGCCTCCCCATCATGGATATATTCCATTATATCACCTATTTTAAAACAAGATAATGATCCTAAAAAGTGTTCATCATACAGACCCATTTCACTTTTAAATGTGAACTATAAGATATGCATGTCCATTTTAGCTAACAGAATTAACCTGGGTTTATTTTAAATAGACAAGTACAGGATACTATAAGAAGAATACATACATTGATAGACTATGCAAATAAAAATAAAAAGGAACTTTCTATCATTAGTCTCAATTTGGATAAGGCTTTTGATTCGGTTATTTAGTTGCACCTATTTAAAATACTTAAAGTGTATAATTTCTCACCTGAGCTAATTGCATTAATTTTTAAGTTATACAATAGCTCTTGTGCTTATGTGCAATTACTTTAAATTGCAAAAAAGCACAAAACAAGGCTGTTCATTATCACCTTTACATTTTGCATTAGCTATAGAACCCTTTGCTATTATTATTAGATCCAATAAGAACATTAATGCTATCAAAATAAAAAAAGATTTCAAAAAAAAGATTCAATACTTCACTGATATTTTACTAACAATAGGCATATAATTAGTTCTATGAGTCAGTTTGAAGAAATCTCAAACTTAAGATTTAATTATAATAAAGTAAGTACATTATTAATTAATAAAAAAATTAAAAATTCATACAAAAAATATTCTAACTTCAATTGGAATAGCAATTAAATGAAATACATTGGTATAACCATGATGTCTAATAATAAAGAAATGATGCAAACAAACTTTCACCAGGTTGTTAATAAAATTTTAAAAGTTTTTCTTTACTATGGAAGAATGATCAATGCTTATTAAGATGGTAATTCTCCCTAAAATATTGTTTGTCTTACAATCTTTAGTACTATCTCCACCAAAAAAAATGAAGAAGAAGATAAATAATACACTTCTTAAATTTTTTTGGCATCCTAATAATCCAAGATTTTCTTTTGATTGGCACAGAAAAGGTTGGGATAATGATGAAATAGGATTCCCTTATATTTAATTGCATGCTCTTTCAACAATTGTAAAAAATATAGCATTATGGAGAAATGTATCGTATGATTCAAAATAGAAATAAATACATCAAGAAATATTATTAGTAAGCAATAAACATATCACAACCAGTCATAAACAAATAGTACCTAATAGTTTTATATGGTTATTAAAATATATTTGCATAAATAGTATTACACCCTCCTCTCAAATTCCCTATTTAAGTAACAATATTTCCTCTTTCCAAAAGTTCACATATTCTAACCAATGTATTAAAGACTTAATATTTTCTATGTCTCCAATTTCATATACAAATGATTGCTTAGCAACTTATAACTTTAACAAAATGCTAGTATTGTAACAGCAGAGTAATTTAATTTATTGGTATCAATTTGTAAATGATACTCATATATATATTGTTAAACATTTAAGGTCCAAATACAATCAAGAGTCTGAGAATTGGTTAATTTTACAAATATTTAGAGACTTTGTTAACACAGAGGTAAATAAGATATTTAACTTAGATAAGAAATTGCTCACCAAATTATTGGAATTCTTAATAAATATCAATAATAATGCAATTAAAATGAAATCATATTTGCCAAACATATAACATTTTTATGTTAGATTTCACATATTTAGACAATTCATATTGCAACTCCTCCTGAAAATTAATAATGAAGATTTCTCTGAAGAATACAAGAAATTATTATTATAATCTACATATGAAACTGCATCTTCATTATATTGGAAACTTTTCCGTTGGAAAATTTTACACAGAGCTTTGGTCATGCCTAACAAAATTACAATTATGTATAAATGAAATAGAAATAAATGCTGGAGATGGCAATTCTGAAATAATAGCTGATTGGATGCATGTGGTCATGAATGTGAAGTCATCTCCCCTTTTTTATTCAAGCTCTATAGTCAGATAGATGTAATATTCCTAAATCTTTATATTTTATTTAATGCTCCAATTCCTGAGATATTTCACATAACCCAAGTGCCTCTTCTTTGGTCTATTTGTACTATACCAAAAAAGGAATTATTAAAAATTGGAAAAAGTAAAGTTACTCCCTCTAATCTTGAATTTACTGGAATGGCAAAAATTGTTTGCAGTAGGGAATTGCATATTATAAGGATAAGAACTTCTAATATTACACATTTATATGAATTTTGGCTTAAACTTGAAGACTTGCTTGAAAAATAGTAATTGTTGTTTATGTATAACTTTCATGGACCTATGTAAATAGTTGTTTGATTTATAAATGATTTGTTTATTTATTGTTTCAAAACCAAATAAAAAAAATTTTTAAAATTAACATTTTGGCAGTTGTTCTTTGTGTTTGGTGTAAACCTCACTGTATCCCATACAGGGTGACACTTACACCCCTACACTCCTGCCTTATTATTCTTTACCTGAGTCACTGCAGTTTTGGAGTTAAGAATAATTAACCTAAAACTGTTTGCAAAAGCATTTTCAAAATGTGTGTGTTTCAGAATTTTGAGATATGAATGTCATTTTTGTCCATGGATCACAAAAGACACAAGAAAGCATTTAAATTATTTAAAATAGTATCATAGGCAGCATAAAAACTATATAGTGGACAACTTGTGTATAGGATTGAAGAGTAAAGGAAGATTAACTTTGTACCAGACTGACCAAAATATGCTGTCAGTTCTGCTATAAGAATGGAAGTATCCCCTTAAAGAATAGTTGTATAACTTAATTATTGACTACACATATAAATAATTTTCTGCTTCATGCAGATCTTTCTGTAACTGTCTTTTGTACTCCGCTGTTGCCATTAATATTTTCTATATATATCTTATTGCATTACATTTTACATGTATAAGCACTAGGGCTTAAACTACTTAACCTAAAGAGAAATGTACATACTTTACAAGCAGTTCAGCTAGCTTACAATGCACCACTATCCAGTATCTGGGCAGTTTAGAACAACTCCATGAAAATACCTACCTGCCTACCATATTGCAGCCAATGGTTCAGGCATTGCCACTTAAGTATTTGTCTCCCAGGGGATCTAAGTTTTTTGCTATCTTTTAACCTGGGTATTTTCTCTAACTTAGGCAAGATGGTTTTATCACATAGGTGACCAATACTGATTTATGTATTTATTTGAATGTGTTGAGTACTGATCACAACCGATAAATTATCAGAATAAAGTTCTCATTTATTTCATATGAGGCATTCATTTTCAAGGTTATTATTACACCTGCCCTCTCCGCCAGCACTTCTCATCAAATGTGGCTGGATCATCCCATTCATATGGAGGCAGGGTAGTGCCATTAAAATATAATTCAATCATCTCCCAGCATGAACAAGGAATGTTTCAATGGTGAGGAATATGCACATACATCAACATGCATGTGTTGAATTGGAGGCTGTGTGGCTCTGCATAATGTAAACAGAGATCTGCCACATTGTGGTCAGATGCCCTTGCATGCATCATCATTCTGAATCCACAACTCTCAATGTGGTCAGATGCCCTGTATCTGCATCATCAATCTGAATCCACAACTCGCAGTATGATCAGATGTCCTGTATCAGCATTATCATTCTGAATTTACAACCCACAATGTCATCAGATGCCCTGTATCTGTACTATCAATTTGAATCAGCAATTGACAACACTTAAACCCTTGACAAAAAAGTAATTCTACTGAACTGTAATTGTGGAAAAAAAATAAACAAATATACTTTTACTTTAGCTAGATTTTTCAAGATGACATCTAATCATGAGGTCTTGAAAATACCAATGTCTTTGCTGTAACAATAATATAAGACCCACTTTTTTGCAGTTAAGATGTCAAAAAATGAATGGGCTGCCTTTTCCTCTGCCTCATAAACAAAAGTAGATTTCCATGTGTCTGACATTTTTGTGCTGCTTGGTTCTATCATGAAGGTCTGTGTAAAGTTGTCCCATAAATATGATTGTGTGAAAAAAATGAAACTTTTAAAGTTCCTCTCACTCACTCACTCACTCACTCACTCACTCACTCACTCACTCACTCACTCACTCTTCATTCACTCACTCACTCCTCACTCACTCACTCACTCACTCACACACTCACTCACTCACTCACTCACTCTCTCTGTCTCTGTAAAAAACATATTTTGTTAATTAGTTTTGGCCAAAACAGTGGTCACTAGAATCCAAGAGGATATCCCGCAGATCTGAGGCTGCATTGATCCATCTCCATTCCAGGGTTCAGTTAGTGCTCTGGACACTAGAGGATCTGTCTGGCAAATAGAGGAGTGATGAGATGAAGCAGATGTTTTGTTGTCATTATTAGTAAATAAACAAATAAAAGAAGGTATGTCTTGTTCTGATTATTAGTAAATAAACTAATAAAATAAGGTATGTCTTGTTCTGATTATTAGTAAATAAACTAATAAAAGAAGGTATGTCTTGTTCTGATTATTAGTAAATAAACTAATAAAAGAAGGTATGTCTTGTTCTGATTATTAGTAAATAAACTAATAAAAGAAGGTATGTCTTGTTCTGATTATTAGTAAATAAACTAATAAAAGAAGGTATGTCTTGTTCTGATTATTAGTAAATAAACTAATAAAAGAAGGTATGTCTTGTTCTGATTATTA
This sequence comes from Protopterus annectens, assembly GCF_019279795.1. Classification (NCBI taxonomy): domain Eukaryota; kingdom Metazoa; phylum Chordata; order Ceratodontiformes; family Protopteridae; genus Protopterus; species Protopterus annectens. The sequence continues at coordinate 274,610,115 of NC_056739.1, forward strand.
GTAAATAAACTAATAAAAGAAGGTATGTCTTGTTCTGATTATTAGTAAATAAACTAATAAAAGAAGGTATGTCTTGTTCTGATTATTAGTAAATAAACTAATAAAAGAAGGTATGTCTTGTTCTGATTATTAGTAAATAAACTAATAAAAGAAGGTATGTCTTGTTCTGATTATTAGTAAATAAACTAATAAAAGAAGGTATGTCTTGTTCTGATTATTAGTAAATAAACTAATAAAAGAAGGTATGTCTTGTTCTGATTATTAGTAAATAAACTAATAAAAGAAGGTATGTCTTGTTCTGATTATTAGTAAATAAACTAATAAAAGAAGGTATGTCTTGTTCTGATTATTAGTAAATAAACTAATAAAAGAAGGTATGTCTTGTTCTGATTATTAGTAAATAAACTAATAAAAGAAGGTATGTCTTGTTCTGATTATTAGTAAATAAACTAATAAAAGAAGGTATGTCTTGTTCTGATTATTAGTAAATAAACTAATAAAAGAAGGTATGTCTTGTTCTGATTATTAGTAAATAAACTAATAAAAGAAGGTATGTCTTGTTCTGATTATTAGTAAATAAACTAATAAAAGAAGGTATGTCTTGTTCTGATTATTAGTAAATAAACTAATAAAAGAAGGTATGTCTTGTTCTGATTATTAGTAAATAAACTAATAAAAGAAGGTATGTCTTGTTCTGATTATTAGTAAATAAACTAATAAAAGAAGGTATGTCTTGTTCTGATTATTAGTAAATAAACTAATAAAAGAAGGTATGTCTTGTTCTGATTATTAGTAAATAAACTAATAAAAGAAGGTATGTCTTGTTCTGATTATTAGTAAATAAACTAATAAAAGAAGGTATGTCTTGTTCTGATTATTAGTAAATAAACTAATAAAAGAAGGTATGTCTTGTTCTGATTATTAGTAAATAAACTAATAAAAGAAGGTATGTCTTGTTCTGATTATTAGTAAATAAACTAATAAAAGAAGGTATGTCTTGTTCTGATTATTAGTAAATAAACTAATAAAAGAAGGTATGTCTTGTTCTGATTATTAGTAAATAAACTAATAAAAGAAGGTATGTCTTGTTCTGATTATTAGTAAATAAACTAATAAAAGAAGGTATGTCTTGTTCTGATTATTAGTAAATAAACTAATAAAAGAAGGTATGTCTTGTTCTGATTATTAGTAAATAAACTAATAAAAGAAGGTATGTCTTGTTCTGATTATTAGTAAATAAACTAATAAAAGAAGGTATGTCTTGTTCTGATTATTAGTAAATAAACTAATAAAAGAAGGTATGTCTTGTTCTGATTATTAGTAAATAAACTAATAAAAGAAGGTATGTCTTGTTCTGATTATTAGTAAATAAACTAATAAAAGAAGGTATGTCTTGTTCTGATTATTAGTAAATAAACTAATAAAAGAAGGTATGTCTTGTTCTGATTATTAGTAAATAAACTAATAAAAGAAGGTATGTCTTGTTCTGATTATTAGTAAATAAACTAATAAAAGAAGGTATGTCTTGTTCTGATTATTAGTAAATAAACTAATAAAAGAAGGTATGTCTTGTTCTGATTATTAGTAAATAAACTAATAAAAGAAGGTATGTCTTGTTCTGATTATTAGTAAATAAACTAATAAAAGAAGGTATGTCTTGTTCTGATTATTAGTAAATAAACTAATAAAAGAAGGTATGTCTTGTTCTGATTATTAGTAAATAAACTAATAAAAGAAGGTATGTCTTGTTCTGATTATTAGTAAATAAACTAATAAAAGAAGGTATGTCTTGTTCTGATTATTAGTAAATAAACTAATAAAAGAAGGTATGTCTTGTTCTGATTATTAGTAAATAAACTAATAAAAGAAGGTATGTCTTGTTCTGATTATTAGTAAATAAACTAATAAAAGAAGGTATGTCTTGTTCTGATTATTAGTAAATAAACTAATAAAAGAAGGTATGTCTTGTTCTGATTATTAGTAAATAAACTAATAAAAGAAGGTATGTCTTGTTCTGATTATTAGTAAATAAACTAATAAAAGAAGGTATGTCTTGTTCTGATTATTAGTAAATAAACTAATAAAAGAAGGTATGTCTTGTTCTGATTATTAGTAAATAAACTAATAAAAGAAGGTATGTCTTGTTCTGATTATTAGTAAATAAACTAATAAAAGAAGGTATGTCTTGTTCTGATTATTAGTAAATAAACTAATAAAAGAAGGTATGTCTTGTTCTGATTATTAGTAAATAAACTAATAAAAGAAGGTATGTCTTGTTCTGATTATTAGTAAATAAACTAATAAAAGAAGGTATGTCTTGTTCTGATTATTATTAAATAAACTAATAAAAGAAGGTATGTCTTGTTCTGATTATTAGTAAATAAACTAATAAAAGAAGGTATGTCTTGTTCTGATTATTAGTAAATAAACTAATAAAAGAAGGTATGTCTTGTTCTGATTATTAGTAAATAAACTAATAAAAGAAGGTATGTCTTGTTCTGATTATTAGTAAATAAACTAATAAAAGAAGGTATGTCTTGTTCTGATTATTAGTAAATAAACTAATAAAAGAAGGTATGTCTTGTTCTGATTATTAGTAAATAAACTAATAAAAGAAGGTATGTCTTGTTCTGATTATTAGTAAATAAACTAATAAAAGAAGGTATGTCTTGTTCTGATTATTAGTAAATAAACTAATAAAAGAAGGTATGTCTTGTTCTGATTATTAGTAAATAAACTAATAAAAGAAGGTATGTCTTGTTCTGATTATTAGTAAATAAACTAATAAAAGAAGGTATGTCTTGTTCTGATTATTAGTAAATAAACTAATAAAAGAAGGTATGTCTTGTTCTGATTATTAGTAAATAAACTAATAAAAGAAGGTATGTCTTGTTCTGATTATTAGTAAATAAACTAATAAAAGAAGGTATGTCTTGTTCTGATTATTATTAAATAAACTAATAAAAGAAGGTATGTCTTGTTCTGATTATTAGTAAATAAACTAATAAAAGAAGGTATGTCTTGTTCTGATTATTAGTAAATAAACTAATAAAAGAAGGTATGTCTTGTTCTGATTATTAGTAAATAAACTAATAAAAGAAGGTATGTCTTGTTCTGATTATTAGTAAATAAACTAATAAAAGAAGGTATGTCTTGTTCTGATTATTAGTAAATAAACTAATAAAAGAAGGTATGTCTTGTTCTGATTATTAGTAAATAAACTAATAAAAGAAGGTATGTCTTGTTCTGATTATTAGTAAATAAACTAATAAAAGAAGGTATGTCTTGTTCTGATTATTAGTAAATAAACTAATAAAAGAAGGTATGTCTTGTTCTGATTATTAGTAAATAAACTAATAAAAGAAGGTATGTCTTGTTCTGATTATTAGTAAATAAACTAATAAAAGAAGGTATGTCTTGTTCTGATTATTAGTAAATAAACTAATAAAAGAAGGTATGTCTTGTTCTGATTATTAGTAAATAAACTAATAAAAGAAGGTATGTCTTGTTCTGATTATTAGTAAATAAACTAATAAAAGAAGGTATGTCTTGTTCTGATTATTAGTAAATAAACTAATAAAAGAAGGTATGTCTTGTTCTGATTATTAGTAAATAAACTAATAAAAGAAGGTATGTCTTGTTCTGATTATTAGTAAATAAACTAATAAAAGAAGGTATGTCTTGTTCTGATTATTAGTAAATAAACTAATAAAAGAAGGTATGTCTTGTTCTGATTATTAGTAAATAAACTAATAAAAGAAGGTATGTCTTGTTCTGATTATTAGTAAATAAACTAATAAAAGAAGGTATGTCTTGTTCTGATTATTAGTAAATAAACTAATAAAAGAAGGTATGTCTTGTTCTGATTATTAGTAAATAAACTAATAAAAGAAGGTATGTCTTGTTCTGATTATTAGTAAATAAACTAATAAAAGAAGGTATGTCTTGTTCTGATTATTAGTAAATAAACTAATAAAAGAAGGTATGTCTTGTTCTGATTATTAGTAAATAAACTAATAAAAGAAGGTATGTCTTGTTCTGATTATTAGTAAATAAACTAATAAAAGAAGGTATGTCTTGTTCTGATTATTAGTAAATAAACTAATAAAAGAAGGTATGTCTTGTTCTGATTATTAGTAAATAAACTAATAAAAGAAGGTATGTCTTGTTCTGATTATTAGTAAATAAACTAATAAAAGAAGGTATGTCTTGTTCTGATTATTAGTAAATAAACTAATAAAAGAAGGTATGTCTTGTTCTGATTATTAGTAAATAAACTAATAAAAGAAGGTATGTCTTGTTCTGATTATTAGTAAATAAACTAATAAAAGAAGGTATGTCTTGTTCTGATTATTAGTAAATAAACTAATAAAAGAAGGTATGTCTTGTTCTGATTATTAGTAAATAAACTAATAAAAGAAGGTATGTCTTGTTCTGATTATTAGTAAATAAACTAATAAAAGAAGGTATGTCTTGTTCTGATTATTAGTAAATAAACTAATAAAAGAAGGTATGTCTTGTTCTGATTATTAGTAAATAAACTAATAAAAGAAGGTATGTCTTGTTCTGATTATTAGTAAATAAACTAATAAAAGAAGGTATGTCTTGTTCTGATTATTAGTAAATAAACTAATAAAAGAAGGTATGTCTTGTTCTGATTATTAGTAAATAAACTAATAAAAGAAGGTATGTCTTGTTCTGATTATTAGTAAATAAACTAATAAAAGAAGGTATGTCTTGTTCTGATTATTAGTAAATAAACTAATAAAAGAAGGTATGTCTTGTTCTGATTATTAGTAAATAAACTAATAAAAGAAGGTATGTCTTGTTCTGATTATTAGTAAATAAACTAATAAAAGAAGGTATGTCTTGTTCTGATTATTAGTAAATAAACTAATAAAAGAAGGTATGTCTTGTTCTGATTATTAGTAAATAAACTAATAAAAGAAGGTATGTCTTGTTCTGATTATTAGTAAATAAACTAATAAAAGAAGGTATGTCTTGTTCTGATTATTAGTAAATAAACTAATAAAAGAAGGTATGTCTTGTTCTGATTATTAGTAAATAAACTAATAAAAGAAGGTATGTCTTGTTCTGATTATTAGTAAATAAACTAATAAAAGAAGGTATGTCTTGTTCTGATTATTAGTAAATAAACTAATAAAAGAAGGTATGTCTTGTTCTGATTATTAGTAAATAAACTAATAAAAGAAGGTATGTCTTGTTCTGATTATTAGTAAATAAACTAATAAAAGAAGGTATGTCTTGTTCTGATTATTAGTAAATAAACTAATAAAAGAAGGTATGTCTTGTTCTGATTATTAGTAAATAAACTAATAAAAGAAGGTATGTCTTGTTCTGATTATTAGTAAATAAACTAATAAAAGAAGGTATGTCTTGTTCTGATTATTAGTAAATAAACTAATAAAAGAAGGTATGTCTTGTTCTGATTATTAGTAAATAAACTAATAAAAGAAGGTATGTCTTGTTCTGATTATTAGTAAATAAACTAATAAAAGAAGGTATGTCTTGTTCTGATTATTAGTAAATAAACTAATAAAAGAAGGTATGTCTTGTTCTGATTATTAGTAAATAAACTAATAAAAGAAGGTATGTCTTGTTCTGATTATTAGTAAATAAACTAATAAAAGAAGGTATGTCTTGTTCTGATTATTAGTAAATAAACTAATAAAAGAAGGTATGTCTTGTTCTGATTATTAGTAAATAAACTAATAAAAGAAGGTATGTCTTGTTCTGATTATTAGTAAATAAACTAATAAAAGAAGGTATGTCTTGTTCTGATTATTAGTAAATAAACTAATAAAAGAAGGTATGTCTTGTTCTGATTATTAGTAAATAAACTAATAAAAGAAGGTATGTCTTGTTCTGATTATTAGTAAATAAACTAATAAAAGAAGGTATGTCTTGTTCTGATTATTAGTAAATAAACTAATAAAAGAAGGTATGTCTTGTTCTGATTATTAGTAAATAAACTAATAAAAGAAGGTATGTCTTGTTCTGATTATTAGTAAATAAACTAATAAAAGAAGGTATGTCTTGTTCTGATTATTAGTAAATAAACTAATAAAAGAAGGTATGTCTTGTTCTGATTATTAGTAAATAAACTAATAAAAGAAGGTATGTCTTGTTCTGATTATTAGTAAATAAACTAATAAAAGAAGGTATGTCTTGTTCTGATTATTAGTAAATAAACTAATAAAAGAAGGTATGTCTTGTTCTGATTATTAGTAAATAAACTAATAAAAGAAGGTATGTCTTGTTCTGATTATTAGTAAATAAACTAATAAAAGAAGGTATGTCTTGTTCTGATTATTAGTAAATAAACTAATAAAAGAAGGTATGTCTTGTTCTGATTATTAGTAAATAAACTAATAAAAGAAGGTATGTCTTGTTCTGATTATTAGTAAATAAACTAATAAAAGAAGGTATGTCTTGTTCTGATTATTAGTAAATAAACTAATAAAAGAAGGTATGTCTTGTTCTGATTATTAGTAAATAAACTAATAAAAGAAGGTATGTCTTGTTCTGATTATTAGTAAATAAACTAATAAAAGAAGGTATGTCTTGTTCTGATTATTAGTAAATAAACTAATAAAAGAAGGTATGTCTTGTTCTGATTATTAGTAAATAAACTAATAAAAGAAGGTATGTCTTGTTCTGATTATTAGTAAATAAACTAATAAAAGAAGGTATGTCTTGTTCTGATTATTAGTAAATAAACTAATAAAAGAAGGTATGTCTTGTTCTGATTATTAGTAAATAAACTAATAAAAGAAGGTATGTCTTGTTCTGATTATTAGTAAATAAACTAATAAAAGAAGGTATGTCTTGTTCTGATTATTAGTAAATAAACTAATAAAAGAAGGTATGTCTTGTTCTGATTATTAGTAAATAAACTAATAAAAGAAGGTATGTCTTGTTCTGATTATTAGTAAATAAACTAATAAAAGAAGGTATGTCTTGTTCTGATTATTAGTAAATAAACTAATAAAAGAAGGTATGTCTTGTTCTGATTATTAGTAAATAAACTAATAAAAGAAGGTATGTCTTGTTCTGATTATTAGTAAATAAACTAATAAAAGAAGGTATGTCTTGTTCTGATTATTAGTAAATAAACTAATAAAAGAAGGTATGTCTTGTTCTGATTATTAGTAAATAAACTAATAAAAGAAGGTATGTCTTGTTCTGATTATTAGTAAATAAACTAATAAAAGAAGGTATGTCTTGTTCTGATTATTAGTAAATAAACTAATAAAAGAAGGTATGTCTTGTTCTGATTATTAGTAAATAAACTAATAAAAGAAGGTATGTCTTGTTCTGATTATTAGTAAATAAACTAATAAAAGAAGGTATGTCTTGTTCTGATTATTAGTAAATAAACTAATAAAAGAAGGTATGTCTTGTTCTGATTATTAGTAAATAAACTAATAAAAGAAGGTATGTCTTGTTCTGATTATTAGTAAATAAACTAATAAAAGAAGGTATGTCTTGTTCTGATTATTAGTAAATAAACTAATAAAAGAAGGTATGTCTTGTTCTGATTATTAGTAAATAAACTAATAAAAGAAGGTATGTCTTGTTCTGATTATTAGTAAATAAACTAATAAAAGAAGGTATGTCTTGTTCTGATTATTAGTAAATAAACTAATAAAAGAAGGTATGTCTTGTTCTGATTATTAGTAAATAAACTAATAAAAGAAGGTATGTCTTGTTCTGATTATTAGTAAATAAACTAATAAAAGAAGGTATGTCTTGTTCTGATTATTAGTAAATAAACTAATAAAAGAAGGTATGTCTTGTTCTGATTATTAGTAAATAAACTAATAAAAGAAGGTATGTCTTGTTCTGATTATTAGTAAATAAACTAATAAAAGAAGGTATGTCTTGTTCTGATTATTAGTAAATAAACTAATAAAAGAAGGTATGTCTTGTTCTGATTATTAGTAAATAAACTAATAAAAGAAGGTATGTCTTGTTCTGATTATTAGTAAATAAACTAATAAAAGAAGGTATGTCTTGTTCTGATTATTAGTAAATAAACTAATAAAAGAAGGTATGTCTTGTTCTGATTATTAGTAAATAAACTAATAAAAGAAGGTATGTCTTGTTCTGATTATTAGTAAATAAACTAATAAAAGAAGGTATGTCTTGTTCTGATTATTAGTAAATAAACTAATAAAAGAAGGTATGTCTTGTTCTGATTATTAGTAAATAAACTAATAAAAGAAGGTATGTCTTGTTCTGATTATTAGTAAATAAACTAATAAAAGAAGGTATGTCTTGTTCTGATTATTAGTAAATAAACTAATAAAAGAAGGTATGTCTTGTTCTGATTATTAGTAAATAAACTAATAAAAGAAGGTATGTCTTGTTCTGATTATTAGTAAATAAACTAATAAAAGAAGGTATGTCTTGTTCTGATTATTAGTAAATAAACTAATAAAAGAAGGTATGTCTTGTTCTGATTATTAGTAAATAAACTAATAAAAGAAGGTATGTCTTGTTCTGATTATTAGTAAATAAACTAATAAAAGAAGGTATGTCTTGTTCTGATTATTAGTAAATAAACTAATAAAAGAAGGTATGTCTTGTTCTGATTATTAGTAAATAAACTAATAAAAGAAGGTATGTCTTGTTCTGATTATTAGTAAATAAACTAATAAAAGAAGGTATGTCTTGTTCTGATTATTAGTAAATAAACTAATAAAAGAAGGTATGTCTTGTTCTGATTATTAGTAAATAAACTAATAAAAGAAGGTATGTCTTGTTCTGATTATTAGTAAATAAACTAATAAAAGAAGGTATGTCTTGTTCTGATTATTAGTAAATAAACTAATAAAAGAAGGTATGTCTTGTTCTGATTATTAGTAAATAAACTAATAAAAGAAGGTATGTCTTGTTCTGATTATTAGTAAATAAACTAATAAAAGAAGGTATGTCTTGTTCTGATTATTAGTAAATAAACTAATAAAAGAAGGTATGTCTTGTTCTGATTATTAGTAAATAAACTAATAAAAGAAGGTATGTCTTGTTCTGATTATTAGTAAATAAACTAATAAAAGAAGGTATGTCTTGTTCTGATTATTAGTAAATAAACTAATAAAAGAAGGTATGTCTTGTTCTGATTATTAGTAAATAAACTAATAAAAGAAGGTATGTCTTGTTCTGATTATTAGTAAATAAACTAATAAAAGAAGGTATGTCTTGTTCTGATTATTAGTAAATAAACTAATAAAAGAAGGTATGTCTTGTTCTGATTATTAGTAAATAAACTAATAAAAGAAGGTATGTCTTGTTCTGATTATTAGTAAATAAACTAATAAAAGAAGGTATGTCTTGTTCTGATTATTAGTAAATAAACTAATAAAAGAAGGTATGTCTTGTTCTGATTATTAGTAAATAAACTAATAAAAGAAGGTATGTCTTGTTCTGATTATTAGTAAATAAACTAATAAAAGAAGGTATGTCTTGTTCTGATTATTAGTAAATAAACTAATAAAAGAAGGCATGTCTTGTTCTGATTATTAGTAAATAAACTAATAAAAGAAGGTATGTCTTGTTCTGATTATTAGTAAATAAACTAATAAAAGAAGGTATGTCTTGTTCTGATTATTAGTAAATAAACTAATAAAAGAAGGTATGTCTTGTTCTGATTATTAGTAAATAAACTAATAAAAGAAGGTATGTCTTGTTCTGATTATTAGTAAATAAACTAATAAAAGAAGGTATGTCTTGTTCTGATTATTAGTAAATAAACTAATAAAAGAAGGTATGTCTTGTTCTGATTATTAGTAAATAAACTAATAAAAGAAGGTATGTCTTGTTCTGATTATTAGTAAATAAACTAATAAAAGAAGGTATGTCTTGTTCTGATTATTAGTAAATAAACTAATAAAAGAAGGTATGTCTTGTTCTGATTATTAGTAAATAAACTAATAAAAGAAGGTATGTCTTGTTCTGATTATTAGTAAATAAACTAATAAAAGAAGGTATGTCTTGTTCTGATTATTAGTAAATAAACTAATAAAAGAAGGTATGTCTTTTTCTGATTATTAGTAAATAAACTAATAAAAGAAGGTATGTCTTGTTCTGATTATTAGTAAATAAACTAATAAAAGAAGGTATGTCTTGTTCTGATTATTAGTAAATAAACTAATAAAAGAAGGTATGTCTTGTTCTGATTATTAGTAAATAAACTAATAAAAGAAGGTATGTCTTGTTCTGATTATTAGTAAATAAACTAATAAAAGAAGGTATGTCTTGTTCTGATTATTAGTAAATAAACTAATAAAAGAAGGTATGTCTTGTTCTGATTATTAGTAAATAAACTAATAAAAGAAGGTATGTCTTGTTCTGATTATTAGTAAATAAACTAATAAAAGAAGGTATGTCTTGTTCTGATTATTAGTAAATAAACTAATAAAAGAAGGTATGTCTTGTTCTGATTATTAGTAAATAAACTAATAAAAGAAGGTATGTCTTGTTCTGATTATTAGTAAATAAACTAATAAAAGAAGGTATGTCTTGTTCTGATTATTAGTAAATAAACTAATAAAAGAAGGTATGTCTTGTTCTGATTATTAGTAAATAAACTAATAAAAGAAGGTATGTCTTGTTCTGATTATTAGTAAATAAACTAATAAAAGAAGGTATGTCTTGTTCTGATTATTAGTAAATAAACTAATAAAAGAAGGTATGTCTTGTTCTGATTATTAGTAAATAAACTAATAAAAGAAGGTATGTCTTGTTCTGATTATTAGTAAATAAACTAATAAAAGAAGGTATGTCTTGTTCTGATTATTAGTAAATAAACTAATAAAAGAAGGTATGTCTTGTTCTGATTATTAGTAAATAAACTAATAAAAGAAGGTATGTCTTGTTCTGATTATTAGTAAATAAACTAATAAAAGAAGGTATGTCTTGTTCTGATTATTAGTAAATAAACTAATAAAAGAAGGTATGTCTTGTTCTGATTATTAGTAAATAAACTAATAAAAGAAGGTATGTCTTGTTCTGATTATTAGTAAATAAACTAATAAAAGAAGGTATGTCTTGTTCTGATTATTAGTAAATAAACTAATAAAAGAAGGTATGTCTTGTTCTGATTATTAGTAAATAAACTAATAAAAGAAGGTATGTCTTGTTCTGATTATTAGTAAATAAACTAATAAAAGAAGGTATGTCTTGTTCTGATTATTAGTAAATAAACTAATAAAAGAAGGTATGTCTTGTTCTGATTATTAGTAAATAAACTAATAAAAGAAGGTATGTCTTGTTCTGATTATTAGTAAATAAACTAATAAAAGAAGGTATGTCTTGTTCTGATTATTAGTAAATAAACTAATAAAAGAAGGTATGTCTTGTTCTGATTATTAGTAAATAAACTAATAAAAGAAGGCATGTCTTGTTCTGTTTATTAGTAAATAAACTAATAAAAGAAGGTATGTCTTGTTCTGATTATTAGTAAATAAACTAATAAAAGAAGGTATGTCTTGTTCTGATTATTAGTAAATAAACTAATAAAAGAAGGTATGTCTTGTTCTGATTATTAGTAAATAAACTAATAAAAGAAGGTATGTCTTGTTCTGATTATTAGTAAATAAACTAATAAAAGAAGGTATGTCTTGTTCTGATTATTAGTAAATAAACTAATAAAAGAAGGTATGTCTTGTTCTGATTATTAGTAAATAAACTAATAAAAGAAGGTATGTCTTGTTCTGATTATTAGTAAATAAACTAATAAAAGAAGGTATGTCTTGTTCTGATTATTAGTAAATAAACTAATAAAAGAAGGTATGTCTTGTTCTGATTATTAGTAAATAAACTAATAAAAGAAGGTATGTCTTGTTCTGATTATTAGTAAATAAACTAATAAAAGAAGGTATGTCTTGTTCTGATTATTAGTAAATAAACTAATAAAAGAAGGTATGTCTTGTTCTGATTATTAGTAAATAAACTAATAAAAGAAGGTATGTCTTGTTCTGATTATTAGTAAATAAACTAATAAAAGAAGGTATGTCTTGTTCTGATTATTAGTAAATAAACTAATAAAAGAAGGTATGTCTTGTTCTGATTATTAGTAAATAAACTAATAAAAGAAGGTATGTCTTGTTCTGATTATTAGTAAATAAACTAATAAAAGAAGGTATGTCTTGTTCTGATTATTAGTAAATAAACTAATAAAAGAAGGTATGTCTTGTTCTGATTATTAGTAAATAAACTAATAAAAGAAGGTATGTCTTGTTCTGATTATTAGTAAATAAACTAATAAAAGAAGGTATGTCTTGTTCTGATTATTAGTAAATAAACTAATAAAAGAAGGTATGTCTTGTTCTGATTATTAGTAAATAAACTAATAAAAGAAGGTATGTCTTGTTCTGATTATTAGTAAATAAACTAATAAAAGAAGGTATGTCTTGTTCTGATTATTAGTAAATAAACTAATAAAAGAAGGTATGTCTTGTTCTGATTATTAGTAAATAAACTAATAAAAGAAGGTATGTCTTGTTCTGATTATTAGTAAATAAACTAATAAAAGAAGGTATGTCTTGTTCTGATTATTAGTAAATAAACTAATAAAAGAAGGTATGTCTTGTTCTGATTATTAGTAAATAAACTAATAAAAGAAGGTATGTCTTGTTCTGATTATTAGTAAATAAACTAATAAAAGAAGGTATGTCTTGTTCTGATTATTAGTAAATAAACTAATAAAAGAAGGTATGTCTTGTTCTGATTATTAGTAAATAAACTAATAAAAGAAGGTATGTCTTGTTCTGATTATTAGTAAATAAACTAATAAAAGAAGGTATGTCTTGTTCTGATTATTAGTAAATAAACTAATAAAAGAAGGTATGTCTTGTTCTGATTATTAGTAAATAAACTAATAAAAGAAGGTATGTCTTGTTCTGATTATTAGTAAATAAACTAATAAAAGAAGGTATGTCTTGTTCTGATTATTAGTAAATAAACTAATAAAAGAAGGTATGTCTTGTTCTGATTATTAGTAAATAAACTAATAAAGAAGGTATGTCTTGTTCTGA